>NC_025994.2:38042831-38190147 GCF_000442705.2 Elaeis guineensis
TAGAATGTTCTTGCATACATTCGACCTATTTGGACATCGGGAACCATTGCTAATATTAACTTTGACTGATACAGAAATTGATTCCTATGCTACCAGCTTAGGTTCAAACCTATAGGATCATACACATAAAAGGTTAACCTAATCAGATGGTTAATCGACGATTGAGAATCATTCTAAGATTAGACGATTAAGATTGATGTTTGACCTAATGCAATGTTGCAGGAGATCAATTAGCAATTGGATTGCTAATTAGCTCAATCTGATTGAGCAATTGGGCTGAGATCAAATCTAATTAAATTTGATTCAATTAGAATTGTTTGGACTTAATTGGATTAAGTCTTAATTGGTTTATTGGAATAAACAAGTTGCAAGGGAGAACAAGTCCCCTGTTCGACTAGGACTTGTATGCACCTAATTCCTAATTAAGTTAGGATTTAAATCAAAATTAAATATATTTAATTTGATTTAATTAGGCTCCTAGTTAGACTAGGCATCCTTAATTAGTTGTAATTAATCTGGATTGGGTTCAAAGAGTTTGACCTAGTCTACATGAGAATCCTAGTTAGACTAGGATTCCATCTTTCCCTTGCACCACCTAAAAGAAGCCCACGCCCATATATTTATTTTCAAATATTTTTTTTGTGATATCCATGTCTAAGAAATATAATCTTACACCACTTATTCTAGAGATTTGAATCAGATTTTGATTTGGTTCATTATGGAAAGTGGTTTGGGTTTATTTCCTTTGATAAAGTCTCTCTTGACAAAAATCCCTCTCCCCTCTCTTGCGCCAAACTTTCTCTATGCCTACCTTTCTTTTTGTCATCTTTTTTTGTATGTGGTTTCCTGATCTCCATGCAAATAATAAGGGAAGGGGCGTCCAAGAGTTTGGATTGCCCATGGTTTCCTTTTGACTAGTTATTTACCTAGTCTACCTTATCTAGTGGTGCCTCCTATATGATAGAGGGGAGTCAGAAATCTATGATTTTTCATAGAAGAGGCAGAGAAGAAAGAGGATGGCATGGGTGTTTTGAGCACCAATTTTCTTGGAGGAGAGACTTCTATCAAGATATCAAAAGTTGATGTCTTGTAGAGATAAAAGGTAAGAGAGAAGATTTCTTCTCTTATTTTTCTTTCAATTATTTTCTCTTTATTTTGTAATTTTTATTTGATTAAAATCTAGAGAGAAAGTGGGATGGCATGGTATCTATGCTCCAATGAGTTGGGCATGGTGATCTGATTTTGGACATGATCTGATCATGTCCTGATGAGAGAAGAAGAAGAAAAGAAGGTCATCTCTTAAGGTTTCTTTTAGAACCCTTCTTCCCCATCAATCATGAGATTTTTCTATGAGAAAAATTAGATAACATAAGATCTAAAAGTTTGAGAAACATCTAGAGAAGAAGGTCTCCTCATGTCCAAGCATAGAGATGTTCTCAGGATATCAATCGTTGATGTCCTGAAAGAGAAGATCTGTCTTTCTCTTAAGATTTTTTCTATTATATATTATTTCTGATTTTAGAGAGGTCCAAGGGTTGACTTCTCCCTCATTCCTCTTTATATTCTTCATCTCTTGAAATATCCAAGAGATCTGAAGAATATTTTTAGATTAACCATCCGAGAGATCCGCAAGAAGCTAGCACTTCAGCGGATCTTCGTTCGACGAACCTCCAATTTTATTACAGCCTCGTGTGGATCTCCTGTTAGAGGTCGGACGCATGTGTGGTTCCAAAGATAAAAAAAATCAACCATGGAGTTCTCGACCCGTGCGAAGGTAAGAGATCTGATCTCTTCTCTTACCTAGATGTGATCTAGGTTTTAGATCTAAAATTATTTTAGATCTAGGGTATTGATTTGATCAATACCAAAGCTTTTATTTTCTGACTTATAAATGCAATATGACATGTTATAGGTTCTAGTTGTAGGGTTTAGTAATCTGATTACATACATTTATAGATTAAATTATTTAATTTACATATTCTACTGCGTTATATTTTAAAATATTTTGAAATTCATGCATGAAACCCTGCACTTTTTCCATCATATGGCGTGTAGGGGTGCTATTGTGATGTTCCAAGAAGAAAAATTATGAAAAGAGTATTTTGTATTCATGCATGTTATTAGGACTTCATGCATATGTGATATGCTTAAAATGCTAGTTATAGTCATATTATATGATTATATTTTTCATATCTTAGAGATATGACTAGATACTATGTTTAGTTGTTATGATTTTTAAGATACAGCTATATTTACATCATTGTGATTGATTGATTTAAGATGTGCTTGAGACCATTAAAGCCCTCATAAAAATCATATTAAGTCATAGTGTTGTGAAACCAGTAGCTAACCTATTTTTTTGAATCGATTAATTAATTGATGTCTAAGGAGGTTCAAGTATGGTGGTTATTTAATTGGTTCCGTTGCTGGTCTGGCCAATTTTATTAGTGTCTAAGAAAAGCAATGGGAGGACCCCCACCAATCTTAACACTTTTTCTGATCAATTGGATAGTTCGAATCTTGAATGATAGTAGCTCAGTATTTTGAATACTACATATGTCTTCCTTCATGCCTAGTCAATATCCTATCAAATATTATAGTAGATTTGTTGTGATATCCACAAGGCTTGTGATTTATGTCACAAATTGACATAAAAAGTATCAATTAATATCTAAATTATCTAATTTTATTAAGAAATTGATACTTTTATTATATTTTGCAGAAGAAGAGATCATTAATAGAAAGACAAGGAAAGAGGATTCCAACGGCATAAATTTTATGCAAAACAGAGTTAAATTGACCCAGGAATTGAAGAATGAAGAAAGAAGACTCAATTGGGTCAAACCCGAGTCAAATCAGATCAAAATTGATCAAAAATCAACTGATTTGGTGATCTGATTAGCCGCCTGGTCCACAGCAACAGGCGCGTGGACCATGGACCCATCGGCGTACCATAAACCCCCCTAACAACTCTCTAAAACCTCTTAGTCCCACATCGAAAGTTTTGAAAACCTTATAACCCCCAAATGCCTATAAAAAGCCCCCAAAGGCCCTTGTTTTATGTATTTCTTCCTTCCGATCAAGCTTGTAACCCTAGATAGTGGGGTTTTTAGCTCTCTTTTCAAGCTTCGAGTTTTGAGATTTTTGTAATAATTTTTTTTTATATATAAAATCTTATTTTTATGCAATTTCATCTCTTTACATTATGAATTTATTTTTCTTGCAATTAGGATAGTTTAATTTATGCAATTTAATTTTATGCAATTAGGTTAGTTTAAATTATGCAGTTTAAATTTATGCAATTAGGATAGTTTAATTTATGAAATTAGGGTAGTTTATTTTTCTGTATTTAAATTTTGCAAGTAGATTTAGATCATGTCTAGCTAAGCATCCCTTCTAGGGTTTGCGATGAAGCTAGATCATGAGTAGGGATTTTACATAGGGTTCTTTCTTTTTCTTAGGGTTTCTTTTCTTCCTCTTTTGCCAAGAATTTTTGATGAACTACAGTTGGGTCAGAGTCCCTTCATAGTTCATGCTTGATTCAGTGCATAGGAGGAGAAAACCCTAAGGGATCCTAGTTATTACTCCCCTGTAAAGAATCTTGATGGGTTATCGTTGGGCCTTAGTCCCTTCATAATCTATGCTTGGGAAAGACAAGAGGAGTAGTCGTTAGGATCATTAAGAAAAATTCTAGGTAGAATTCCCTAATCTAGATCTAGTGGATTCAAAAACCCTAGATCCTTAGTCTTATTGTCTTTAGCAAACAACTTTCGACTTTCGATTTTTGTTAAAGCTCGCTTGAGCATAGATTTGAAAATCATTTTTAAAACCAAGTCTCTGTGGGATCGATCCGTACTCGCTGGTCGTGCTACTCTGCACACCGTGCGCTTGCGATTTTATTTACAAATTTTAAGATTTGCACATCAAGTTTTTGGCGCCGTTGCCGGGGATTTGGCGTTTTAAATTATTTTCAAATATTTGTTCTTCGTGCGTTATAACTCTCTTTCTTTTTTCTTTAGGTTTCTATATTTAGTTGGTGATTGCTGGAAAACTCAGGTATGCTTCTAATTTCTCTTTTATTATTTTTAGTTAATTACTTTTGCTTTTAGACCTAATCATTTGAATTTACTTAATCATAAAAAAATATATATATAAAACAAAACAAAAGACATTTCATAATCGTGAAGTAAAATATCAAAATAAAAAAAAAAAATTCTAAATTAAAATCTTTTACATTCTTGGTCATCTTGTTTATTTGTATTTGCATTTTCATAATTAATCTAAGGGCATCAACCCATTAACAAGATAAGGTGGGGATTTCATTACCCTTCCTTAGCCCAAAAACCATCTCCATCATATTGCATTACCTAGACTTTTAATCTTAAAATCAATTAGACGTCAACCTTAAGGAATTCGAGCTCAATAGGACAAGGAACCCTAAGAGTTCTACCAAGTTTGAGTTGTTTGATTAGTTGGTGTCTAGGCAAGTCTCTGAGGGTGGTTTGTTAAATTGGTTTAGTTGCTGGCCTGGCCAACTCGTTTGGTGTCTAGAAAGGCAACGATGAGTGAACCTCCCACCTCTTATACTTATCTGGCTAACTAGTTGATCAATCTCCACTTGGAAGGTTTGAAGGGTCATCTTGGAACAGTTAGGAGCTGTCTAGATTTAGGTTAACCCTAGGATAGATTGAGTTTAATTTATTGATTCACTTGTTTGAAAAAAAAAAAAAATTTAAAATTTAAATTAATTTGGTTACTTTTCTTTAGATTTAGGACTCCTTAGGATCTTCTCTTTAGAACTTTTTCTCTTTTCTTTCTTTTCCTTATACATAAAAATTTTATTAAAAAAAAAAAAATTATATAAACATCGAGAACCGTACACCTCGTGTGTGGAGAAGAGTGTCGGGTCGTCTAGTTAGAATTGAGTCAATTCCTGTTGTTCCAATGGCTGAACCAATCCAACCCATGACCTTTAAGGATTTGTATTATCCAGTTGGCTCCATCCAACCATCTTGTATCAGGTTGCCACAACCCACAGCTAACAATTTTGAAATCAAACCTCAAATCATAAATATGCTTCCAAAATTCACAGGATTAGAGGATGCTTATATATTTATTAGAGAATTTGAGGAGGTATGTGCAACCATGAAACTGCAATTAACAGAGGATGAGGTCAAACTTAGATTAATCAACTTTGCCCTTAAGGACAATGCTAAGAAGTGGCTTTATAGTCTGCCAAACTATTCTGTCACTATCTGGGAGGGCTTTGTGAGAATATTTTTAAAAAAGTATTTTCCCCATCATAAAACAGCTAGGATTAGGAATGAAATAAATCAATTATACCAACTAGCTGGTGAATCATTTTGGAAGTACTTTGATCGTTTCAAGAATCTTTTAACCCAATGCCCACACCATGGAATAGAAACTTGGAGACTATGCCAGATCATCTATGAGGGGTTAGATTCAAACTCAAGAACCATGCTAGAGTCCATGTGCCAAGGCCAATTTATGGACAAAGAAACTACTGAAGCTTGGCAATTCTTAGAAGACCTAGCCAAGAAAAATTTACAGTGGGAAACAACTAGGGAACCTGATAAAGCTACACCTTCAAGAGGAGGAATGCATCAAATTCAACCAACCCTAGCATCAGAGGCCAAGATTGCAACCTTAACACGTAGATTGGAAGCCTTAGAATTACAGAGACCAGCCAATGTAATCAAATATCTGCACCCATGTGTAAAGGGTGCAATGCACCAGACCATGTCTTAGAAGAATGTTCCTACTCGAATGAGTGTGCACAGGTGAATGCCACCTATCAAGGACCATTGAACAATCCTTATGCACCCACATATAACCCAGGTTGGAGGAATCACCCGAATTTCTCATGGTCCCAGAATCCTAATGTAGGTAATCCAAATTTCAATCAGCAAAATCTAAGGCCCAACCCAGTAATGAACAACCCGCCAGGCTTCCATGATAATGACAAGAAAATTACCTCTTTAGAGAAAAGCCTAGAAGCCATGATGAAAACACATACTAGCTTTATGCAAACTACGGGTCAACTCATAAATAATAACACCCAAGCTATAGCCCGTCTGGAAATGCAAGTAAGTCAGCTGGCTTCGACCATTAGTGAACGAGAACATGGTAGGTTACCTAGCCAACATGAGCCAAATCCTAGGAACCAAAATGGTCCACGACCCCAACAAGGAAACCAAGTTAATGGTGTAAATGCCATTCATACCTTAAGATCAGGAAAACAAATAGACAATAAGTAGTTGCACTTGATGATATAGATGACTCATCTGCCGAGTCACCTTCTAAAACTACTACCTTTCAACCTCAAGCACCAGAAACTGAAAATTCACCTAGTCCAGTACTTAAAAGTCCTAGAGTTCCTTTTCCAAACAGACTGAAATCCAATAAATCTGAACATTTAGACAAAATTTTAGAGGTATTTAAACAAGTCCAAGTTAATATTCCTCTTTTAGATATAATCCATCAGGTTCCAACTTATGCCAAATTTTTAAAAGATCTTTGCACTAGGAAAAGGACCACTAATGTACCAAAGAAAGCATTTTTGGCTGCAAGTGTCAGTTCATACCTATCTAGCCATGTGCCAATTAAATATAAGGACCCTGGAGCTCCAACAATTTCTTGTGTTATTGGAGAAACCAATATAAAAAAGGCCTTGCTAGATCTAGGAGCTAGTGTGAATATCCTTCCATATTCGGTGTATGAACAACTAGGATTAGAAAAACTTCAACCTACTGGGATCACATTACAGTTAGCCGATAGATCTCTCAGGATCCCTAAGGGAATGGTCGAGGATGTTCTGATAAAGGTTGAAATTTCATTTTCCCTGTAGATTTTATTGTTTTAGAGACTGAGCCAGTTGCGAATCCTAAAGGACATATACCTGTCATTTTAGGAAGACCATTCTTAGCTACGGCCAATGCTGAAATCAATTGTCGAAATGGTCTAATGAAGTTATCCTTTGGGAATATGACCATTGAGCTTAATGTTTTTAACTTAGAACAGGAATCCTCTTCTCATGCTGATGTCAATGTAGTCCAAGATGGTATTTATGAATCCATTGACATTAGTGATGATGAAGTCGACCTAGAGTCTAACCCCTGGTTAATCCATGAGTCTGAGGATGTCAATGAAATACTTAAAGAAAATCAGATTAATCAGGAATCGACACTTCCTACTGAACCAATCATTGAGATGGTGAAACCATCACCTAAACCATCGATAGAGGAAGCACCCATTTTAGAACTGAAACCCCTCCCAGAACATCTCAAGTATGCATATCTAGGACCCAAAGAAACTTTGCCTGTAATTATTGCATCAGACCTAGATCCCAAGCAAGAGGAGGAGTTAGTGTCAGTTCTAAAAGCAAATCAGGAAGCAATAGGTTGGACCATAGCAGATATCAAAGGAATAAGCCCTTCTATAGTTCAACATAGAATATACTTAGAGGAAGAGGCTAAACCAACAAGAGAAGCCCAAAGAAGGCTTAATCCAGTTATGAAGGATGTAGTTAAAAAGGAGATTCTGAAACTCCTAGATAGTGGAATAATTTATCCTATTTCTGATAGCTCTTGGGTAAGCCCAGTTCAAGTAGTACCCAAAAATCTGGGGTAACAGTGGTCCAAAATGATGCAAACGAACTTATCCCAACTAGGACCCAAACGGGATGGAGGGTCTGTATAGACTATAGAAAGTTGAATGCTGCGACAAGGAAAGATCACTTTCCTTTGCCATTTATTGATCAAATGTTGGAAAGACTAGCCGGACAAGAGTTTTACTATTTTCTTGATGGATACTCCGGTTACAACCAGATCCCCATAGCCGCTGAAGATCAAGAAAAGACTACATTCACCTGTCCATTTGGTACTTTTGCCTATAGACGAATGCCCTTTGGACTATGTAATGCACCGGCAACCTTTCAGAGATGCATGATCAGCATGTTTTCAGATATGATAGAACGATTTCTAGAAATTTTTATGGATGACTTTTCTTTTTTGGTCTAACCTTCTCCGAGTGTCTGAATCACCTGCAATTAGTTCTAGAACGATGTAAGGAGAAGCACCTAGTTCTCAACTGGAAAAAATGTCAGTTTATGGTCAAACAGGGAATAGTTCTTGGCCATGTCATTTCTAAAAAGGGGATTGAAGTGGACAAGGCCAAAATAGATCTAATTGCAAGTCTTCCACCACCTAAATCTGTGAAAGAAATACGTTCATTTTTAGGTCATGCTGGATTCTATAGAAGGTTTATTGCCAACTTTAGCAAAGTAGCACGTCCACTGACTAATCTTTTGGCAAAGGATACCAAATTTGAATTTACTCATGAGTGCTTGGAATCCTTTGAATTTCTAAAAATGCACTTGTATCAGCTCCAATCATTCATCCTCCTGTCTGGTCTGAACCATTTGAATTAATGTGTGATGCGTCCGATCATGTTGTGGGCGCAATCTTAGGTCAACGAATAAATAAGCTACCTAGAGTGATATATTATGCAAGTAAAACCTTAAATGATGCGCAGCTTAACTACACCACAACTGAGAAGGAGTTCCTTGCCGTTGTCTTTGCTTTAGAGAAATTTAGATCTTATTTGATTGGACCCACACCATTGTTTACACCGATCACTCAGCCATTAGACATCTCCTAGCAAAGAAGGATGCCAAGGCACGTTTAATCAGATGGATTTTGCTCCTTCAAGAATTTGACCTAGAAATTAGGGACAAGAAAGGCACTGAGAACGTTGTAGCAGATCATTTGTCCCGAATTTCAGTCGCACCATCTAGTGAACCACCCATCAATGAATCTTTCCCAGATGAGCAACTCATGTCTGTGTCTACTGAACCTTGGTTTGCTGATATTGTAAATTATTTAGCCATAGGTAAGATACCTTCTCATTGGACTAAGTAGGATAAATATAAATTCTTTGCCCAAGTGAAGTATTTCATTTGGGATGATCCTTATCTTTTTAAACAATGTCCTGATCAAATTATTAGAAGGTGTATCCCAGATAACGAAGTCATGAATATTTTATCTTTTTGTCATGATCAAGCATGTGGGGGTCACTTTGCGTCTAAGAAAACTGCTGCTAAGGTTCTCCAATGTGGTTTTTATTGCCCAATTTGTTTAAGGATGCTCATGAATATTGTAAAAGTTGTGCTCAATGTCAGAAAATGGGTCGAATCACCAAGCGACACATGATGCCACTCAACCCAATCTTGGTAGTTGAAGTTTTTGATGTTTGGGGAATCGATTTCATGGGACCATTTCCAAATTCCTTTGGAAATAAATATATTCTAGTAGCAGTTGATTATGTTTCAAAGTGGGTAGAAGCAATTGCATGTAGAACACCCGATAGCAAAATGGTCATTAAGTTTCTTAAAGAAAATATTCTCTCCCGTTTCGGTATTCCTAGGGCAATCATTAGTGATCGGGAAACCCATTTTTGTAACCGACCTTTTGCAACATTGATGAAAAAGTATAATGTCACCCACAAATTGACCACACCATATCATCCTCAAACTAGTGGACAAGTTGAAGTGTCAAACCGACAAATCAAACAAATTCTGGAAAAAACTGTTAGTGCCAATAGAAAGGATTGGTCTTTGAAATTAATTGATGCACTTTGGGCATACCGAACCGCTTTCAAGACCAATCTAGGAATGTCTCCTTATAGGATTGTGTTTGGTAAACCATGTCACTTGCCTATTGAGATAGAACACAAAGCCATGTAGGCCATCAAACAACTAAATACAAATTTGAACGACGCTGGAAACCATAGAAAGCTTCAGTTGAATGAATTAGAAGAACTTAGAAATGAAGCCTATGAAAATGCAAAGATATACAAGGAACGAACCAAAGCATTTCATGATCAATCAATTATGAGAAAAACTTTCAATATCGGACAAAAGGTACTCTTATATAACTCTAGATTACATCTGTTTCCAGGAAAGCTTAGGTCTAGATGGACAGGACCATTTTTAGTAAAGGAAGTCTTTTCACACGGAGCTGTTGAGATTGAAAACCCAAGTAATAGTGTTATCTTTAAAGTTAATGGTCAACGATTAAAACCATTCTTGGAATTACCTGTCAAGACTATTGAAGATGCCATGGTTCTTTATGAACCAACTTATTCTGATTAAGTTGCTTCGAGGTTTGGTCTGGCTGAAGACATAAAACTTAGCGCTTCTGGGAGGCAACCCAGCTTATTTAATTTCTAATGTTTTTTTTTTTTTCAGTTTGCTTAGGACAATTAAATTAGATAAACTCCATTGGGGACAATGTCGGTCAAGTTGGGGGAGAGCTTGAACAAAATCAGGTGTTATCATTTTCTTTTCCTTCCACTATGAGTTATTTCTTGCATTTAATATATATAAAAAAAATAAATAAATAAATATATATATATATATATATGAAATAAATTAATCTATAAAAGAAATAAGAGTAAGTTAGAAAGTATTTGCTAATGTAGTGAGTCACGGAGAAGATTAGCTGGTTAGACTCTTGGTGGCTTAGGTCATTTAAAGACTATTAGCACTTCCAATTGCACATGCACACTAACAAGGTAAAGTAGGTGTTAATTGTAAGGTCAATTAAGGATTTGAGTATTATTTAAATTAGATAATTTTTTCTACACCCCAATTGAAGAAATTTGAATTTAAGGAAAGAGCTACCTGCTGAAATAAAATGCAAAACACAGAGTAAATGTGGATTGCCCTAAGCCTAGTAATCGGGTCTCTTCACCTAAGTCAAGTGTTGAGATTCGCGTCAAACGGTGGTGGGAAGGCCAGGATGCTCAGCAAAAAAAAAAAAAAAAAAAAAAAAAAAAAAAAAAAAACAGTGTGAAAGCTACCTTAGTTCTTTGTTTAATCTGGGGTGTATAGAAAATTAATCGAACTAAGTTATGAAAAATGATACAATTGGCCTGTACAAGTTAATACTGAAATACTAAGTTAGTTATCACTCACACAAGTGCTATAAAACTTTAAGTGTACTCTAAGAAAGCTTCTAAGTAGACCGACTACCGATTCTAATTCGAAGCTCATTACTTAGTAATACTAGAAAATTCTTGAATTTCGATCTTAAATTAATTTGCAAAGGAAGGATCTTTTTGAATTATGATCTTATTTTGGTACATTGCTAAGGGACTAGCAATGATTAAGTTGGGGGGTGTGATTTATGTCACAAATTGACATAAAAAGTATCAATTAATATCTAAATTATCTAATTTATTAAGAAATTGATACTTGTTATTATATTTTGCAGAAGAAGAGATCATCAATAGAAAGAACAAGGAAAGAGGATTCCAACGGCGTAAATTTTATGCAAAACGGAGTTAAATTGACCCAGGAATTGAAGAATGAAGAAAGAAGACTCAATTGGGTCAAACCCGAGTCAAATCAGATCAAAATTGATCAAAAATCAACTGATTTGGTGATCTGATTAGCCGCCTGGTCCACAGCAACAGGCGCGTGGACCATGGACCCATCGCGTACCATAAACCCCCCTAACAACTCTCTAAAACCTCTTAGTCCCACATCGAAAGTTTTGAAAACCTTATAACCCCCAAATGCCTATAAAAAGCCCCCAAAGGCCCTTGTTTTATGTATTCTTCCTTCCGATCAAGCTTGTAACCCTAGATAGTGGGGTTTTTAGCTCTCTTTTCAAGCTTCGAGTTTTGAGGTTTTTGTAATAATTTTTTTTATATATAAAATCTTATTTTTATGCAATTTCATCTCTTTACATTATGCAATTTATTTTTCTTGCAATTAGGATAGTTTAATTTATGCAATTTAATTTTATGCAATTAGGTTAGTTTAAATTATGCAGTTTAAATTTATGCAATTAGGATAGTTTAATTTATGAAATTAGGGTAGTTTATTTTTCTGTATTTAAATTTTGCAAGTAGATTTAGATCATGTCTAGCTAAGCATCCCTTCTAGGGTTTGCGATGAAGCTAGATCATGAGTAGGGATTTTACATAGGGTTCTTTCTTTTTCTTAGGGTTTCTTTTTCTTCCTCTTTTGCCAAGAATTTTTGATGAACTACAGTTGGGTCAGAGTCCCTTCATAGTTCATGCTTGATTCAGTGCATAGGAGGAGAAAACCCTAAGGGATCCTAGTTATTACTCCCCTGTAAAGAATCTTGATGGGTTATCGTTGGGCCTTAGTCCCTTCATAATCTATGCTTGGGAAAGACAAGAGGAGTAGTCGTTAGGATCATTAAGAAAAATTCTAGGTAGAATTCCCTAATCTAGATCTAGTGGATTCAAAAACCCTAGATCCTTAGTCTTATTGTCTTTAGCAAACAACTTTCGACTTTCGATTTTTGTTAAAGCTCGCTTGAGCATAGATTTGAAAATTATTTTTAAAACCAAGTCTCTGTGGGATCGACCCGTACTCGCTGGTCGTGCTACTCTGCACACCGTGCGCTTGCGGTTTTATTTACAAATTTTAAGATTTGCACATCAGCTTGCTACGAAGATTGATGTGGGTTTGTCTTGGTGCATATTAGATACTTTATGGTATATTTTGGATATGTTGCTTTGTTGTGATATTCACAATGACAATATTTTTCAGATACGACTATATGGAAATAAAGAATCTGACTTAACTACAAAACACTATAGTTTGTTGTAATATCCATAAGGCTGAGTATTTTTAGAGGCAAGATTTATGTTGAGAGTTGCATGAGATGCAATTAGATAGGTTTTCCTACTTTTGAACTTATTGAGGTTTGTTGTAATATCCACATGGCTTCAATAAGAGATTAGGATCTCAACCCCATTAAGAAATCAGATTAAGATTTCTCGTTTGCCATAGGAGAGGACTATGGTATCCGATAAAATAGTGGAAGACATAACTAGTTCTTTAAAAGTCCTTAACTAGTTATGCATATCAAACTTGAGTGGTTTGCTTATACTATTATTCTTTATTTATGCAGATTTAAGTCTGCATTATGGCTTCTTTATTTTTACTGCATAACACTATAGATAAAAATATGTTGACCGATCCCAACTATGTGGATGGGTTGAGGAACTTGCAAGTTAGGTTCATATTGAAGAAGAACTCTAATGTTCTAGATATTTCTGACCTTGGGATGGTCAGTAATAATGAAAAGGCAAAAGATGTCTATATGGATATTAGGTATTTATTTTGTGGCAAGTTTGGACATTAGGAGTATAATTGCAAGAATAATCTTACAAGTTTGAAGCAAGGTGTAAGTATAGCACCAAAAGGTGTGTATATGATACAAACTTATTTTTTATTGAGTAGCTCAAACTCTGATACTTGAGTATTAGATATCGCCTGTAGATTACATATTTGTAATTCATTACAATGACTATAGAATATTAAAGGTCTAAAAAGAGGTGATCTCAAGCTTTATGGCACAAGTGGAGAGTCCATTAACACAGAGGCTATGGAAATCTGTATGCTTGATTTACCTTCAGATAAAATTTTAGTATTGAAAGACTGTTATTACATATCAAAGATCATTAAAAATATTATTTTTATATCTTTGTTATTAAAACAAGGTTATGAAATAAGGCTAATGGAAAATGGATGCTCCATTTCTTTTCTAATGACTTTTATGGCAGTGGTTATATTGATAACAATCTTTTAATTCTTGCACTCAATGAAAATATTTTTTACATTGAAAAAAATATGAAAAAAAGAAAGAAGATGTGAATATCACATATCTCTGGCATTGCCGTCTTGATCATATTAATAAGTCAAGGATAAACAAGTTATACAAAGAAGAATTTTTTGACCCATATGATTATGAATCATTCGAAACTTGTGAATCTTGTCTCATAGGTAAGATGATCAAGACTTCATTTTCTAGATATGAAGAGAGGGTAAATAAGTTGTTAGCCCTAGTACATATGGATATATATGGACCAATGACAACTCAGGCTAGAGGTGGATACTCCTATTTTATTACTTTTACAGATGATTTATCAAGATTTAGGTATGTGTATCTTATGAAATATAAATCTGAAGTCTTTGATAAGTTCAAGGAGTATCAATACATGGTTGAGAAATAAACTGAAAAAAGTATCAAGGTTCTTCGATCTGATCGAGGAGGAGAATACTTATCCAGTGAATTTTTTGATCATCTTAAAAGTAAAGGTATTCTCTCTGAATGGATCCCTCCTTATACACCTCAGTTAAATAGTGTAGCAGAAAGAAGAAATTACACTTTAATGGATATGTTGCGGTCCATGATGTGCTTCACTAATCTCCCAATATCTTTTGGAGATATGCCCTAGAAACTGCCACATACATATTAAATAGAGTACCTTCAAAGTCTGTTGCAAGCACACCATATGAGATATGAAAAGGAAGAAAGTCTAATCTTAAACATCTTAAGATTTGGAGCTATCCAGCTTATATCAAAAATATTTTTGGACATAAGCTTAGTGCTAGACCAAACAAGTGTAGGTTTGTAGGGTATCCTAAGAAAACTAATGGATACTATTTCTACCATCCTATTGATCAAAAAGTATTTGTTAGTAGGCATGCCACTTTCTTGGAGAATGAATTCATCCAAAAAAAAAGCAGTGGAGGAATATTGAATTTACTGAAGTTCATGATCTACGAATCGATCCAAAAATACTAGTGGTTGGACCACAAGAAGATCCTCAATCAGAAGTATCTAAAGATGAGGTACATTCATAATACACACCTCCTCTTCGAAGATCAGATAGAGTGCGTCAAGCACCTCTGGGATTGTTGTGATCCAGGTGATGTGCCCAAGGCCCAGGGGACCAAGGCTAAGGCCAAGGTCCATCATTCATGAGGGCTTCATGGAGGCTCTAGGACTAGTTGGGCCCTAGGTTGAAAGGCTGTGGGCCTTTCGGGTTCTTGAGGTCTAGGTTATGTGGGCCTCAAGGGACCAACTCTTTATGGGCCATGTCTGGGCCCAGGATAGGTGAGATTAGGTTGAGTCATGGGTGTACATGGGCTTGGGTTAACCTAATCTCCCATAGAGTTGGTCAAGGAAGTTTTGGGTTTGGGTCACTTGACCCTGTGTTTATATATACATGTACTGTGTATAGGTTTGTTAAGTCAAGAAAATACAGAACTCTTTCTCCCAAGTCTCTCTCTCTCTTCTCCCTCTCTCTCCAGCAATTCTCCACACCCCAGGAGCAGGAAACCCTAGGGTTTCTTGCCGCCAGGTCCTAAAAAGGAAAGAAAAGCAAGGAGGCGCTACCCCCTTCCCCCTTGCAGCCGCCAACCAGATTGCTCCCCTCCTCTCTTGCAGCCACCCAAGCATCAGGTACAGGACCAAGAATCCCTTGAGAAGAGGTTGATACAAGTTTCTCTCAGATTTGGAGTTGATCTGAGGTCGTTTGAGGCTCGGGTGAGATCTCCATCAACAGATCTACAAGAAAGGCTGCAGCAGGACAGATCTGTAAGGTCTGTCTCTATCTACCTTCTTTCCTATCTAAAATGCCCTGATTCAAGATCTATAAATTATAAGACCTCAGTCCAGGCCTGATCTAATTGGGTACCAGATCTTGGATTTTTTAGAGGTGATTTCAGAGGCGTTCTTCATCTGGAACGAAAGGCTGACGTAGAAGACAGCAACCAGGCTGATTTCGTCAAGGGCCTTAGATCGAGTCTAGGAGTCTCCAAATTTGTTCGTTGCTGGTTCCACTGCACCCAAGGTCCATGGGAGGAGCTGGGAACATGCTCCAATAGTTGGTATCAGAGCCACGATGGTGAGGAAGCGGTTCCAAGCGCAAGAAGTTGAAGATCCCAAGTGCTGAAAATTTTCAGCAAGGTACCATCAAGGTATATTCTACACTTCTTGATTTTATATTGCTTGTTTGGCTTGGATCCAGTCATAGGTAGCAATATGAAGGTTGATGTCGAGAAGTTTGATGGTAAGAAAAATTTTTTCATGTGAAAAATTCGGGTGGAGGATCTTCTGGTGCAAGCAGATCTGGATCAGGCTTTGGATGAGAAGCCTGAGGGAATGACAGATAGACAGTGGGCATCGTTGGAGAAGAAAGCATGCTCGGTGATCAAAGGATGTTTGGCGGATGCGGTGTTGTATTCGGTGCTGGAAGAAAAGACCCCGAAGGGCCTTTGGTCGAAGTTGCACACCATGTATATGGGAAAGAATATGTGCAACAAGCTGATGCTGAAGAAAAAGTTGTACAGTTTTCGGATGCAGGAGGGATCTGATGTGATTGGCCACATTCAGAGGTTCGACCAGTTATGCATGGAGTTGATGAATATCGGGGTGAAGCTGGATGAGGAGGATAAGTTTCTGTTGCTTTTATGTTCACTACCAGGATCGTATGACTCTTTGGTGACTACACTGCTCTACGGCAAGGAGACTCTGGAATATGAGGACATGGTCTCGGTGCTGAGGTCTAATGAGCAGAGGAAAAAGTTGACCAGAGATCGGGCTCCCCAGGAGGGTTTGGCAATAGGGGAGAGGACAGGTAGAGGTAGAGGCAGAAGCAAGTCCAGGGGTGGGTCCAAGTCCAGGAAGGGAAAGAAAGAGGTGAAATGCTTCAAGTGCAATGAGTTCGGGCACTTCAAGCGAGAATGTCCACTATGGAAGAGCAAGAAGGGAGAAAGAAGTGGCTCAGAATCAGTGAGTGCAGTTGTTGGGCAGTAGGTGGAGGATGATCTACTTGTGGTATCAGATGGTCACAGGCATAACACAGAGGAGTGGACACTAGACTCTGCGTGCTCACATCACTACACACCACACAGGTCTTGGTTTGCGACATACACCAAGACAGATGAGGGATCAGTGACTCTGGCGACAATCATCCTTGCAAGGTGGCTGGGATAGGGACAGTCAGGGTGAGGATGTTTGATGGGATTGTGAGGATATTGACAAATGTAAAGCACATCCCAGAGCTGGAGAAGAATCTGGTGTCACTAGGCTACTTGGAGCGCAGTGGATACAGCTTCAGCAGTAAGGCTAGAAGCGGAGTACTGAACATCTCCAATGGAGCTATGGTAGTGATGAGAGACAGGAGGTTGGACAATAACCTCTATCGCATGGAGGGATCTGTGGTGATCGGAGAGTCTGATGCAGCAGCTGCAGCACAGGACCAACAGGGGACTTACAGGATGTGGCACTACCGCCTAGGCCACATGGGTGACAGGGGGTTGAGGGAGTTGAGCAGGAGAGGACTTATCTCTGATCTGGAGGATGGTGTTACAGGGAAGATCTATGAGCCTTGCCAGATGGGAAAGCAAAGGAGAGTTCAATTCAACATCAGTACAGCCCACAGTGCAGCCCCTTTGGAGTTAGTACACACGGATGTGTGGGGACCAGCCTCAGTTTCAGCTAGGAATGGGGCCAGATACTTCATGACCCTGATTGATGATTTCTCTAGAAAACTCTGGATTTACTTCATGAGAGAGAAGTCAGAGGTCTTCACCAAGTTCAAGATCTGGAGAGCTGAGGTGGAGAAGGAGCAGGGGAGGAGCGTGAAGTGTCTGAGGTCAGACAATGGCGGAGAGTACATCAGTAGAGAGTTCCAGGACTACTGTGAGGAGTGTGAGTCAGGAGACACTTTTCAGTTAAGGGGACTCCACAGTAGAATGGGGTGACCGAGAGGATGAACAGAATACTTCTGAAAAAGGCACGATGCATGAGGCTACAGGCAGGGCTTCCAAAGGCGTTCTGGGTTGACACAATTGACGCAGTCGGTTACTTGATCAATCAGTCACCTCACACCAGGTTGGATGGCAGGCTTCCAGAGGAGGTGTGGTCTGGGAGGACAATTGGGTTGGGCCATCTACGGGTATTTGGGTGCACGGCCTATGTGCACATTGGAGTTGGTGAGCGGAGCAAGCTAGACGCCAGATCACGCAAGGCGGTATTTCTAGGCTATCCGTGAGGAGTAAAGGGATACAGGCTGTGGGATCCCTTGGAAAAGAAGGTCATCATTAGTCGGGATATGTCTTTTAATGAGGAGTCAGTCCTACGGAGGCGAGCAAGTATGGAGGAGCAGCAGGAGCAGGAGGAGGTCCAGCAGGGTGCTACTGGACAGCTAACCTCTTTGATTTTGCCTCTTGCAGGTACTACAGGAGGACATGACATTCAGGTGGAGAACCTACCTAAGGTGTCTCCACAGGTGGAGAGGACTCAGATGGATGATCGAGGTGGAGAGGTCCAGCAGGAGCGAGCTGGACCGAGGACTAATATCGGTGTTGCCCTACACAAGCCCAAGAGGACCATTAGGCAATCAGACCGATATGGCTTCGAGGAGATGCTGTTATATGCCCTGGTGACAGTGAATGGAGACCCATATACGTATCAGGAGGCTATTGAGAGCCAGGATAGAGAGCGGTGGGTCCAGACGATGTCCGAGGAGATGCAGTCTCTCCACAAGAATCAGACGTGGTGATTGGTGCAGTTGCCATAGGGGAAGAGGCCCATTGGCTGCAAATGGGTCTACAGTCGCAAGGAAGGGCCTTCAGAGCAGGGAGGTATCAGATTCAAGGCGATGTTAGTGGCCAAGGGATACTCTCAGAAAGAAGGCATCGACTTCAGCGAGGTCTTCTCTCCCATCGTCAGACACACTTCCATCAGAATGTTGCTGAGCATTGTAGCAGCTCAGGATTTAGAGCTGGAGCAGATGGATGTCAAGACAGCGTTCCTTCATGGGCATTTGGAGGAGAGAATTTACATGGAGCAGCCACCCAGTTTCAGGGATCCAAGATCAGAGGGAAAGGTTTGTTTGTTGTAGAAGTCGCTGTACGGGCTGAAGCAGTCGTCGAGGCAATGGTACAAGCGGTTCGACTCCTATATGCGCAGCATTGGACTTTCCAGGTGCGAGTTTGATCCCTGTGTTTATGTTCAGTCTCTTGAGGATGGTTCTAGGGTGTTCCTACTCTTGTATGTGGATGACATGCTTATAGCATGCAAGAGTAGGAAGGTTGTGCAAGATCTGAAGGCATCCTTATCTCAGGAGTTTGAGATGAAGGATTTGGGTCCTGCAAGGAAGATCCTGGGCATGGAGATTTTCAGAGATCGAGCCCGGAGGGTGCTGCATCTATCTCAGGGGGGCTACATACAAAAGGTCTTAGAGAGGTTCGGGATGAAGGGAGCAAAGCCGACGGAGCTGTCACTTGCTGGTCACTTCAGACTCTCGAAGACCATGGTGCCACAGATTGAGGTGGAGGCTCAGGAGATGGAGAGGGTTCCTTATGCTTCAGGAGTTGGGAGCTTGATGTATATGATGGTCTGTTGTAGGCAGACATCGCTCATGCAGTGAGTCAGGTTAGCAGGTTCATGGCACAGCCTGGTAGGGAGCACTGGAGAGCTCTGAAGTGGTATTCAGATACCTGGCGGGTTCAGTTGGAGTTGGCATCTGCTACGGACAGCAAGGAGGTACAGTGGGATACTCTGACATGTCTAGGGAGGCTCAGGGGCTGATTGGCGGTTATGTAGATGCAGACTTCGGTGGAGATGTGGATACTCGAGGTCTACGACAAGCTTCATCTTTAGCCTGTATGGAGGTCCTATTTCTTGGAGATCGAGTCTACAGCCTATCACGGCCCTATCCACTACAGAGGTGGAGTACATCAGACTGACAGAAGCAACTAAGGAGGTAATTTGGCTGAAGAGTTTGTTGACAGAGATGGACCTTACTCAGGAGGCCATTAGAGTGTACTGTGACAGTCAGAGTGCACTTCTACTAGCACAGAACTCAGTCTATCATGCAAGGACAAAGCACATCGACATTCGGTATCATCGGATCGGGAGCTTGTGGAGGATGGCGAGGTGGAGTTGGTAAAGGTACACACCAAAGAGAACCCAACTGATGCACTTACGAAGGTACTTCCATGGGACAGCTTTCAGATATGTGTTGAGCTGATGCGGCTGATGGACAGAGTGGAGTTGGTTAAGGCCTTGGGACACCAAGGTGGAGATTGTTGTGATCCAGGTGGTGTGCCCAAAGCCCAAGGGACCAAGACTAAGGCCAAGGTCCATCATTCATGAGGGCTTCATGAAGGCTCTAGGGCTAGTTGGGCCCTAGGTTGAAAGGCTGTGGGCCTTTCGGATTCTTGAGATCTAGGTTTTGTGGGTCTTAAGGGACCAACTCTTTATGGGCTAGGTCTGGGCTCAAGATAGGTGAGATTAGGTCGAGTCATGGGTGTACATGGGCTTGGGTTAACCTAATCTCCCATAGAGTTGGTCAAGAAGTTTTGGGTTTGGGTCACTTGACCCTGTGTTTATATATACATGTACTGTGTATAGGTTTGATTAAGCCAAGAAAATACAGAACTCTTTCTCCCAAGTCTCTCTCTCTTCTCCCTCTCTCTCCAGCAATTCTCCATGCCCCAGGAGCAAGAAACCCTAGGGTTTCTTGCTGCCAGGTCCTAAAAAGGAAAGAAAAGCAAGGAGGCGCTACCCCCTTCCCCTTGCAGCCGCCAACCAGATTGCTCCCCTCCTCTCTTGCAGCCACCCAAGCATCAGGTCCAAGATCTAAAATCCCTTGAGAAGAGGTTGATACAAGTTTCTCTCAAATCTGGAGTTGATCTGAGGTCGTTTGAGGCTCGGGTGAGATCTCCATCAACAGATCTACAAGAAAGACTGCAGCAAGATAGATCTGTAAGGTCTGTCTCCATCTACCTTCTTTCCTATCTAGAATACCCCGATTGGAGATCTATGAATTGGAAGACCTCGGTTCAGGCCTGATTTGGTTGGGTACCAGATCTTGAATTTTTTAGAGATGATTTCAAAGGCGTTCTTCATCTGGAACGAAAGGCTGACGTAGAAGACAGCAACCAGGCTGATTTCATCAAGGACCTTAGATCGAGTCCAGGAGTCTCCAGATCTGTTCGTTGCTGGTTCTGCTGCACCCAAGATCCGTGGGAGGAGTCGGGATCGTGCTCCAATAGAGATATGGTTTTATCATTGAGAATGATAATTCGATTAATATCATTCAAGTTGATGATCCTTGACCTATTCGGAAGCTGTCATAAGTAGAGACTCAAACAGATGGCTGGAAGCCATGAATCTAAGATGGACTCGATGTACACCAACCAAGTATGGACCTTGGTTGATGTACCTAAGGGTGTGACCCCAATAGGGTGCAAGTGGGTCTTCACAAAGAAGATCGGAGTAGATGGCCAAGTAGAAATCTACAAAGCTAGGTTGGTGGCGAAGGATTTCAGAAAAAAGCAAGAAATTGACTATGATGAAACCTTCTCACCAGTGGCTATGCTCAAGTCCATCAGGATTTTGCTTGCTATAGCAGCATACTACGATTATGAGATCTAGCAGATGGATGTCAAGACTGCGTTCCTCAATAGTAATCTAGAGAAAGAAGTCTATATGACTCGTCAGAAGGATTTGTCTCAAGTGGGAGGGCAAATCAAGTATGCAAGCTAAAGAGATCCATCTATGGATTAAAGTAAGCTTCGAGGAGCTGAAATATCCGATTTGATATGACAGTCAAAGAGTTTGGCTTTATCAAAAATAAGGATGAACCATGTGTGTATAAGAAGACAAGTGGGAGTGCTGTTGTTTTCTTGATTTTGTATGTTGATGACATACTGCTCATTAGGAATGATATCCCAATAATGCAATCAGTCAAGACTTGACTATCAAATAAATTTTTTATGAAAGACTTAGGTGAAGTATCCTATATACTGGGTATAAAGATCTATAAAGATAGATCTAAAAGGATGTTAGGTTTATCCCAGTCACGGTACATAGATCTCATATTAAAAAGATTTAATATGGAGGCTAGTAAGAGAGGTTACCTGCCTGCAAGTCATGGTATACGTTTCTCTAAGAAGATGTGTCCTAAGACACCAGAAGAGAGAAAGAGGATGAGTGAAATCCCTTATGCTTCGGCTGTGGGATCAATTATGTATGCCATACTACATATCAGGCCTGATGTAGCTTATGCTTTGGGTGTAGCTAGCAGATTTCAGGCTGATCCAGGAGAGGATCATTGAAAAGCTGTGAAAAATATTCTGAAGTATCTAAGAAGGACTAAAGATGTTTCTATATATGGAAGAGGATCAAAGTTGAAACTAGAGGGATATACAGATTCTAATTTTCAATCTAATCTAGATGATAGTAAGTCAGTGTTTGCCTTAAATGATGGGGCAGTGAGTTGGAAGAGTTTCAAGCAGCAGACAGTAGCTGACTCAACTACTGAGGCAGAGTACATCGCTGCTAGTGAACTGCTAAGGAAGTTGTCTGGATGAAGAAGTTCATCATAGATTTAGGAGTAGTTCCTGAGATTGAAGAATCGGTGCCACTCTATTATGATAACACTGGAGCCATTATTCAAGCTAAGGAACCTAGGTCTCATCAAAGATTTAAGCACATCCTCGGACGCTTCCACCTCGTTCGAAAAATTATAGAAAGACAAGATGTTGCCCTTGAACGAGTAGATACAAAGAATAATATAGCAGACCCATTTACTAAAGCTATACTATAGCAGCTATTTGATCACCATCTTGATTGTATGAGATTGAGATACAAAGGTGATTGACTTTAGTATAAGTGAGAGATTGAAAGAAGAGTGTCCTATAAGCTAATCGCAAGTGTGTTGCGATGAAACTTTTCTTTATAATTTTTCAACTCATATAATGATATTTATTATTTGATAGTATTGATTCATCATATTAGCTGCTTTTTATTATGACTAAGATTATGAAGAACTCCAAAGATTAGGACAATGATTTTAGAAGATATGAATGGGTCATGCTAGTGAGACTTAAAATTCTAAAATCTTAATCTTAAATATTCTTGATCGTAGGAATATTGAGTCAGGGATCAATATTTCAGATAGACTGACACATCCTATGTATGCTCGATAGAGAGGATGGCAGATCTCACTAGCCACTTCTATGGGATGCTAATACAAGGATGTGGGTGCTCATTTGAGAAATGAGTCCACTGAATTGACTCGATGAAAGAAAACATCTTATGGAAGTCTTATTTGCATGTTAAAGATGGTTCTCTAAGTGGGAGTTGTGCAAATGATCCTTAGACTTGAGATCATCACGAAATCTTGTGCACATGAATCTATATTTTGGTTTATACTCAAGTATAGCTTTAAGACATATACGAGGTGTTCTGGATATGGTAGGAGTGTGTACGAAGGTTGTGAGTAGATCAACATAAAATCGATCGCTCTTAGTAAGAAGAGATCGCATCATGTGTATTCTCATTCGTAGATGACTTAGAAAAAAATTTTTGATCAAAAGTAGGAAGGAGATTAAAAAGAGTTTCTAATGCTTCTTCATTGGAGTTATCATTGGTTAATTGAGAATCGATATGAATATGTGTTTGAGTTTGACATGATTTCATACTCATAAACATATTCAGGGTGCTGGGATGATCGAAGGATTGTATGATAACTTACCATTGAAGGATATATTTAGTATTTTTATCAAATTTTTACATCTTCTGGGTAGTTATGATATGTTGTTAGATGTCAATCTTGACTTGTAGATTTTTGATCGAATTAGAGAGTTTAATTCAAATGCCAATTAGAAAGAGTTTTAATTACTAAAATTGGGTTAGCTCGATTAGACCTAAATCGGTTAGATTAAATTCTAATCAAATTAGGTCAACTTGTATCTGGACCTACTACTAATTAGATGTGGAACTCAATGGGTCACACATATATAAAAATTGACTAAGGATCCTTTTTAAAAAGGTTGATTGGAATTTTAGATTCAATCGGGGTTTCGGTAAGCATGCTAGCACGTGTGGAATCCCTAGCTCATTTAGAGATCAATTTGATCTCATTCCTTACTCATTTGCTAGTCCAATTTGGTAGACATTTGAGTTAGGTCAAGCCATCTGGAAGCAGCCAAAAAAAGATACCATATCTGGTGTACACGCCAAATAACTAAGAGTCCAACTTAAGAAGGACTCTTGGCGCTAATATGCATAATGCATGCGCACTTTATTTGTGGCATAGAGAAGGACTAAGAATCCTTCTTGTTGGGTATAAAATACCCACAGCCGAAACCCCCAGCGGAATCGACGACGGAACAGAACAGCTCCGCCCGGACTCCTACGAGAGCCGGGCTCCACCACCGGCATCAACAGCAGCTCAGCTCCGCCCGGACTCCTACGGGAGCCGGGCTCCGCCTTCGACTTCGAGCAGCTCAGCTCCGCCCGGACTCCTACGGGAGTCGGGCTCCGCCTTCGATATCAACAGCAGCTCAGCTCCGCCCGGACTCCTACGGGAGCCAGGCTCCGCCTTCGACTTCGAGCAGCTCGGCTCCGCCCGGACTCCTACGGGAGCCGGGCTCCGCCTTCGATATCAACAGCAGCTCAGCTCCGCCCGAACTCCTACGGGAGCCGGGCTCCGCCTTCGACTTCGAGCAGCTCGGCTCCGCCCGGACTCCTACGGGAGCCGGGCTCCGCCTTCGATATCAACAGCAGCTCAGCTCCGCCCGGACTCCAACGGGAGCCGGGCTCCGCCTTCGACTTCGAGCAGCTTAGCTCCGCCCGAACTCCTACGAGAGCCGGGCTCCGCCTTCGATATCAACAGCAGCTCAGCTCCGCCCGGACTCCTACGGGAGCCGGGCTCCACCTTCGACTTCGAGCAGCTCAGCTCCGCCCGGACTCCTACGGAGCCGGGCTCCGCCTTCGATATCAACAGCAGCTCAGCTTCGCCCGGACTCCTACGGGAGTCGGGCTCCGCCCTCAGTATCAGCTGCTGGTAAGCTCCGTCCGGACTCCCACGGGAGCCGGACTTCATCTTTAACTTTGATTGCAGAATGCTCCGCTCGGACTCCTACGGGAGCCGGGTTTCCCTTTCAGTATCCACTGCAGGTAAGCTCCGTCCGGACTCCTACGGGAGCCGGACTCCACCTACGACCCCAACCGAAAGGAGGACCCTTCCCGGACTTCTACAGAGGCCGGACTCTGACCGCTATCGAGATCAACAGATTCGCGCCCCTTGGCAGATCACAATAACAACCATGATCCTGTTCCACTTCCTGTAGCAGATTCCGCGCGGCTCCATTACTCTCTGACAGGCTGTGTCAACGGCCACGATTCTGCTCCGCTCCCTGCGGCAGGTGCTGCACGATCCCACTACTCGCTGACAACTAGCGGCAACGGACGCCACTCCACTACCTGCAACAGGCCCTACGTGGCAGGCTATGACAATAGCCACGGGTCTACCCCACTACCTTTCGCAATAAATTCTCCTGACCATGGGCGGCCCACTACCAGACGGTTACAGGCGTCGCCATCAATCCGTTGCCCCCTCCGCCTATAAAAGGGGGACTCAGATACGTTATTCTTTAAGCTCATTTTTCTTATCTCAAAACTCTGCTGAATTCTCCGTTCGAGCACTCCATTCTTGTTGAGGCAGAGAACTGACTTGAGCGTCGGAGGGTCTTGCCGGAGCAACCCCACCTCCGGTTTAGACTTCCCTTGCAGGTCCCAGCGGTGACCGCGACTTCCCCGACTCCAGCTTCTCCGACGCAAGCAGATTTTTGCACCAACAGGATTGGCGCTAGAGGAAGGGGTGTGTCTTCGCAGCACCCTTGTTCTTAAAGGAGTGTTCAACGGAGCCGCCTCCGACCGTTTCTCCGTCATCCACTCCTAATCCTCCCCCGCGAGATCGACACTCGATGCCTCCGCGCAAGGCGTCCACCCGACGGTCTGCGGCCTCCGCGGCCAGATCTCAGGCTCCGGCCTCCCCTCCCGTTTCTCAGCCTCCTCCTCCTCCCCCTCCGACGGTGGCGGTCGGCGCGGAGCAGTTTGACTTGCTGGCGCAGCAAGTCAAAGACCTCGTCGAAGCCGTACAAGCAATGCAGCAGCAGCAACCACAAGCGTCGGCGCATCCGGAGGGGGCATCTCCGGAATGCCAGAACCCAGCGGCGGGGCGGGCCACCTGGGCCAGCCGCCCCGTCCTTCCTGGGAAGGCGAATCCGAGGGTAGAGAGCCCTCAATCGGACCATGACTCCACCCCTGGAAGATCCCTGCCCCTGTTCTGCCAAAGGACCCTCGAGACTCGAAGTCGAGAGGATTTTCTGGACCGGAGGCTCCAGGAGATGAACCGACGGATCGAAGAACTCCGCCACGTGCCTCCCGCTTATGGTGAGGATATTTGCACTGACCCTCCCTTCTCCCAAATGATTATGCAGGAACCGATTCCGCCGAATTTCAAGCTTCCCCAGTTCGAAAGCTACGATGGGACGTCGGACCCGGTCGATCATCTGGAGGCCTTCCGAACGATGATGCTGCTTCACGGTGCTCCCGATGCCATCTTGTGCCGGGCTTTCCCGTCTACTTTGAAGGGAGCAGCGAGGAACTGGTACTCGGCTCTGAAGCCGGGTACCATATTTTCCTTCGATCAAATGAGCCACCAATTTGTGGCCCATTTTGTCAGCAGCCGGCGTCCCCGGAAGGGTTCGGAGTCCCTCATCAACATCAAGCAGAGGGAAGGGGAGTCCATACGGGCCTACGTCAACCGCTTCAACATCGCGGCGTTGGAGGTCCGGAACTTGGACCAGTCAGTTGCCATGGCCGTCCTGAAAGGTGGCCTTCAAAAGAATGATCTTTTGTACTCCCTGGAGAAGAAGTACCCCAGGAATTTTGCCGATTTACTGGCCCGGGCTGAAGGATACGCCCGAGCGGAAGAGGCCTTCAAAATGAAGGACGAAGAGACAGCAAGGGAGCATCAGGCGGGAGATTCGAGTAAGCCCGCAGTTGAGAAGAGGCCAAAGGAAGCCCGGCCTCACTCCCGATCCCCTCCTGGACATAAGCGCGCCCACACTCCACCCCGGGCATGCAGGCAGAGAAGCCCGGACAACAGGTTTCGGCGGGGTTCCCCGCCAGGGAAATTCCGCAACTACGCCCCCCTCAATGCCTCGAAGGCCCAGGTGCTGATGGAGGTCAGGGAGCAGCTCCCTAGGCCGGAGAGGATGCGCACACACCCCGGGAAGCGCAACCCCAACAAGTTCTGCCTCTACCACCGCGACCACGGCCACGACACCGAAGAATGCATCCAGCTCCAAGACGAGATCGAGGAGCTCATCCGGCGAGGTCGACTCGACAGATTCATCCGCCGCAGGCCTGAGGGTAGAGGAGACCGGTCAAGAGCCCTCCCACCGCCTGAACTGCAGAAAAGGGAGGAGCAGCCCGGGGACCGGCCTCCTATCGGGACCATCGACTCCATCGCCGGAGGGCCTCAAGGAGGAGCGGGAAAACTGTAAATATATCACTTACTATTTCATTTTGAATCTACCTTTCTTTCTAGCTAATGCGCCCCTCCCACCTAACGTGGATGTATTATGACTAGATATGACCCCTCCAAAAACAACGGCCATGTCAGGAACAGGAGGAGAACCTCGTCCTGACATGAGCAAAGTTAAAGGCCCGTTCTTTTAGACCGGATGGGGGGAGAGGCCTTACAACGCCCTAATATGCCCCCACAGCCCTGTTAGGGACAGGAGAAAAACCTCGCCCTAACTTGAGCAAAGTCAAAGGCCCGATTCTTTTAGACCGGATGGGGGGAGAGGCCTTACAACGCCCTAATGTGCCCCCATAGCCCTGTTAGGGACAGGAAGAAAACCTCGCCCTAACTTGAGCAAAGTCAAAGGCCCGATTCTTTTAGACCGGATGGGGGGAGAGGCCTTGCAGCGCCCTAATGTGCCCCCACAGCCATGTCAGGAACAGGAGGAGAACCTCGTCCTGACTGAGCAAAGTTGAAGGTCCGGTACTTTTAGACCGAAGGGGGGAGAGGCCTTACAGCGCCCTAACGCGCCCCCACAAGCCAGGCTGGTAACGAGAAGAGAATCTCGCACCGGCTCGAGCAAAATGGAAGGTCTGGACTCCTACGGGAGCCGGGTTCCACCGCTAAGGAAGACTTCACCCGGACTCCTACGGGAGCCAGGTTCCTATGCCAAGGAAGACTTCACCTGGACTCCTACGGGAGCCGGGTTCCGCCGCTAAGGAAGACTTCACCCGGACTCCTACGGGAGCCGGGTCCCTACGCCAAGGAAGACTTCACCTGGACTCCTACGGGAGCCGGGTTCCTACGCCAAGGAAAACTTCACCCGGACTCCTACGGGAGCCGGGTTCCGCCGCTAAGGAAGACTTCACCCGGACTCCTACGGGAGCCGGGTTCCTACGCCAAGGAAGACTTCACCCGGACTCCTACGGGAGCCGGGTTCTGCCTGCAACTTCAGCTCCGAGAGGGCTCCGCCCGGACTCCTACGGGAGTCGGGCTTCGCCTCCGGCATCAGCTACAGAGCAGCTCCACCCGGACTCCTACGAGAGCCGGGCTCCACCTCCGACGTTGATTGCAGCACAGCTCCACCCGGACTCCTACGGGAGCCAGGCTCCGCCCTCGGTATCAACTGCTGGTAAGCTCCGTCCGGACTCCTACGGGAGCCGGACTTCACCTCTACCTTTGACTGCTGGTAAGCTCCGTCCGGACTCTTACGGGAGCCGGACTTCACCTCTAACTTTGATTGCAGAGGACTCCGCCCGGACTCCTACGGGAGCCGGGTTCCGCCCGCAACTTCAGCTCCGAGAGGGTTCCGCCCAGACTCCTACGGGAGTCGGGCTTCGCCTCCGGCATCAGCTACAGAGCAGCTCTGTCCGGACTCCTACGGGAGTCGGGCTCCGCCTCCGACGTTGATTGCAGCACAGCTCCGCCCGGACTCCTACGGGAGCCAGGCTCCGCCCTCGGTATCAACTGCTGGTAAGCTCCGTCCGGACTCCTACGGGAGCCGGACTTCACCTCTACCTTTGACTGCTGGTAAGCTCCGTCCGGACTCCTACGGGAGCTGGACTTCACCTCTAACTTTGATTGCAGAGGACTCCGCCCGGACTCCTACGGGAGCCGGGTTCCGCCCGCAACTTCATCTCCGAGAGGGCTCCGGCCGGACTCCTACGGAGTCGGGCTTCGCCTCCGGCATCAGCTACAGAGCAGCTCCGCCCAAACTCCTACGGGAGCCGGGCTCCACCTCCGACGTTGATTGCAGCACAGCTCCGCTCGGACTCCTACGGGAGCCAGGCTCCGCCCTCAGTATCAACTGCTGGTAAGCTCCGTCCGGACTCCTACGGGAGCCGGACTTCACCTCTACCTTTGACTGCTGGTAAGCTCCGTCCGGACTCCTACGGGAGTCGGACTTCACCTCTAACTTTGATTGCAGAGGACTCCGCCCGAACTCCTACGGGAGCCGGGTTCGCCCGCAACTTCAGCTCCGAGAGGGCTCCACCCGAACTCCTACGGGAGTCGGGCTTCGCCTCCGGCATCAGCTACAGAGCAGCTCCGCCCGGACTCCTACGGGAGCCGGGCTCCACCTCCGACATTGATTGCAGCACAGCTCCCCCGGACTCCTACGGGAGTCAGGCTCCGCCCTCGGTATCAACTGCTGGTAAGCTCCGTCCGGACTCCTACGGGAGCCGACTTCACCTCTACCTTTGACTGCTGGTAAGCTCCGTCCGGACTCCTACGGGAGCCGGACTTCACCTCTAACTTTGATTGCAGAGGACTCCGCCCGGACTCCTACGGGAGCCGGGTTTCGCCCGCAACTTCAGCTCCGAGAGGGCTTCGCCCGGATTCCTACGGAGTCGGGCTTCGCCTCTGGCATCAGCTACAGAGCAGCTCCGCCCGGACTCCTACGGGAGCGGGCTCCGCCTCCGACGTTGATTGCAGCACAGCTCCGCCCGGACTCCTACGGGAGCCAGGTTCCGCTCTCAGTATCAGTCGCTGGTAAGCTCCGTCCGGACTCCTACGGGAGCGGACTTCATCTTTAACTTTGATCGCAGAGGACCCCGCCCGACTCTTACGGGAGCCGGGGAATGCCTCCAACATCAGCTGTAGAACAGCTCCAAGGGAAACGAAAGGCTCCACCCGGACTCCTATGGGAGTCGGGTTCCAACGACAAAAAAGATTTCACCCGGATTCCTACAGGAGCCGGGCTCCATCGACGACATCAGCTACGGGACAACCCCGCCCGGACTTCTACGGAAGCCGGACTTTGCCTAGGACTTTGGTTGCAGGAAAATGGAAGCTTTGCCCTGGCCCCTACGAGAACCAAGCTGCTCCAACTTCAGGAGGACTTCTCCGCTCGGACTCCCAAGGGAGCCGGACTCAGCTCTGACTTCAACAGAGAAGAAACCCAAGCAAAAAGTAAAGCAAACAGTGCCCGAAGGCAACGGAAGCCTGGACCCCCAAATTCAAGCCCTAGGGGGGACTTCGGGCCCGAAGGGCCCCAAGCGAGCCTGCAGCCGTCAACGGAATCGCAATTGGGTATCTTCGAACGGCGTAAGAACCGAAAAAGTAACTCGGCAAACGATAACCCACATGAACTGAAGAGGCCGCCGACGACCTTGGGACGACGTGACACAGACGAAGAGAAGGAAAGGAAAATGAAGAAGTTCGACAGACAACTATTTAATGCGAGACGCAGACGAGGTACCAAAATCTCTTTTTCATTTAACAAGAGTATACGTTACAGGACCCGGTGGGTCAGAAAAAAAAAAGGGGAGAGAAAAAGAAGATACACGTCATTACAAGTCTCGCAAGCACGGTTCGGGCAGGACGAACCGGAGGCCGCTACGAACTCCTCTCTCCGTCTCTATCCTTCTCAGTCGCGTTCTCCAGTGCGTGTAACAGCTCTCGCCCCATCTCGCCTCATTCTGTTTTCGAAGTCCCAACCCTAGCGGGAAAAGAGTGGGATAGATCTCCGGAGACGGTAAGGGCAACGGCGGCAGTAGCGAGGACCTATTTCAAGAAGAACCGGAGTCACCTCGGAAGCGGTAGCGACGCCAGAGATGTGCCTCATCTCCGAACGCCCCACAACAGCCGCCACCCAAATTGCTCCGGCAAGGTCGGCATGCGCTACTTCCACCATCCCCGCAACAAGTTCCACTGCCTCGCCATCGATGCCGACCGCCTCCGGTCCCTCGGCCCCAACGACGTCAAGGATCCCGTCATGGCTTATGACGGCAGCTCTGCCCTCTTGACCGGTATCACCCCGCCTTGCTACTCCGAAATTCGCGGGCAGAACAACTTCACCGACAGCCCCCGTTACTAAACCCCTGTTGTTGAAGGAATTCTTCCCCGGGCCTCCTTTAAAACGACGGAGATTCTCACCGGCCGCCATTCTCCTACTCACCTTCCTCCAAGCCCTAAAAGTCCCCTCAAGAACAGCCTCCAGAGTAGAGGACATGGTGTGAAACCCTTAGAGAAGAATTGGGGGGCTAAAGGAGGCAAGGGCTGGTGCGAGGGAGGCAAGACTCTCGGGGGAAAGAAAAGCGCCAGGATGAGGCCATGAAAGGACTGAGGGGTTTAAATAGCAGACGGATCCTGGCGCAGTTATGGCGGCGTGTATTCTTGGGCCAGCTGGTGTGTGCCACGTGTCACGCTTATCCGCTTCATTGCTATCGAGGGTTGACCGCTCGCAAATTTCCGTGGCACGGCGCTTGGGATCGCACTTCAACGGGGGTTCCGAAAAGACTCTTCAGGTCACCTTTACCAAAAAGCGGGCTCTGACGTACGCACATTAAGTGCCAAAATATCTGGAGGCGGCAGTGTGCAGGATTCGAAGGGACGGTTTCGACTGTACCCATCTCTCTCTCTGTACTTCCTTCATCTGAAATTCAAACTCAGAAGTAGGGGGACTGGTGTTGGGTATAAAATACCCACAGTCGAAACCCCCAGCGGAATCGACGACGGAACAGAACAGCTCCGCCCGGACTCCTACGGGAGCCGGGCTCCACCACCGGCATCAACAGCAGCTCAGCTCCGCCCGGACTCCTACGGGAGCCGGGCTCCGCCTTCGACTTCGAGCAGCTCGGCTCCGCCCGGACTCCTATGGGAGCCGGGCTCCACCTTCGATATCAACAGCAGCTCAGCTCCGCCCGGACTCCTACGGGAGCCGGCTCCGCCTTCGACTTCGAGCAGCTCGACTCCGCCCGGACTCCTACGGGAGCCGGGCTCCGCCTTCGATATCAACAGCAGCTCAGCTCCGCCCGGACTCCTACGGGAGCCGGGCTCCGCCTTCGACTTCGAGCAGCTCGGCTCCGCCGGACTCCTACGGGAGCCGGGCTCCGCCTTCGATATCAACAGCAGCTCAGCTCCCCCGGACTCCTACGGGAGCCGGGCTCCGCCTTCGACTTCGAGCAGCTCGGCTCCGCCCAACTTTTACGGGAGCCGGGCTCCACCTTCGATATCAACAGCAGCTCAGCTCCGCCCGGACTCCTACGGGAGCCGGGCTCCGCCTTCGACTTCGAGCAGCTCAGCTCCGTCCGGACTCCTACGGGAGCCGGGCTCCACCTTCGATATCAACAGCAGCTCAGCTCCGCCCGGACTCCTATGGGAGCCGGGCTCCGCCTTCGACTTCGAGCAGCTCAGCTCCGCCCAGACTCCTACGGGAGCCGGGCTCCGCCTTCGATATCAACAGCAGCTCAGCTCTGCCCGGACTCCTACGGGAGCCGGGCTCCGCCCTCAGTATCAGCTACTGGTAAGCTCCGTCCGGACTCCCACGGGAGCCGGACTTCATCTTTAACTTTGATTGCAGAATGCTCCGCCCGGACTCCTACGGGAGCCGGGTTCCGCTTTCAGTATCCACTGCAGGTAAGCTCCGTCCGGACTCCTACGGGAGCCAGACTCCACCTACGACCCCAACCAAAAGGAGGACCCTTCCCGGACTTCTACAGAGGCCGGACTCCGACCGCTGCCGAGATCAACAGATCCGCGCCCCTTGGCAGATCATAATAACAACCATGATCCTGTTCCACTTCCTGTAGCGGATTCCGCGCGGCTCCATTACTCTCTGACAGGCTGTGTCAACGGCCACGATTCTGCTCCGCTCCCTGCGGCAGGTGCTGCACGATCCCACTACTCGCTGACAACTAGCGGCAACGGACGCCGCTCCACTACCTGCAACAGGCCCTACGTGACAGGCTATGACAATAGCCACGGGTCTACCCCACTACCTTTCGCAATAAATTCTCCTGACCATGGGCGGCCCACTACCAGACGGTTACAGGCGTCGCCATCAATCCGTTGCCCCCTCCACTTATAAAAGGGGGACTCAGATACGTTATTCTTTAAGCTCATTTTTCTTATCTCAAAACTCTGCTGAATTCTCCGTTCGAGCACTCCATTCTTGTTGAGGCAGAGAACTGACTTGAGCATCGGAGGGTCTTGCGGAGCAACCCCACCTCCGTTTAGACTTCCCTTGCAGGTTCCGATGGCGACCGCGGCTTCCCCGACTCCAGCTTCTCCGGCGCAAGCAGATTTTTGCACCAACACTTCTATTTTAGGCCTTTATTTTTTATGCAAGTAGATCAGATGATGAGCCACCTAGCACACCTTTTAAAGTATAAAAAATCTATCAGATTATGCATGAAAAAAATACATGAAGCATTACTATGCGTGCAACAGGTTTTTCTAGACGCACGAAGGGATGTGAAGACTCCTTCTGTTTAAGGAGCCTTAAGCAATTTTTTATCTAATAATTTTTGTGATAAGGATCAATTTTAAGTGTTGATCATGTGATAAAAATTTAAAAAATTATCAGATTAAGAAAGATTGCTTTTCACACCCTTTTCTGGGTGTGCGCATGTGCGATAGGGAGAAGGTGCTCACATGTCTCTTCGGTGAAGAGTCCTTCTCACATATGAACTCTTATCCAAATAATATATTATTTGGTGATGGCCTTTTTATTTGAATAAAGGTTTATGTGGCAAAATTTCACACTAATCTGATGTGTGAAGAGATGTAAAAAGCCTCTCGTTCTGGACATGCGCGCGTGAGAAGATAGAAATCGACATATCACTCCCTGAAGAGTCTTTCTGTTTAAGGACTCTCAGATAAGTGATACGAAGACTTGATATACCTTTCCAAATGAGATGTGTCTTCTTTATTAGCACCCCATCTAGTGCTATAAATAGGGGATGGCAGATAGGGTGATCATTCAATTCATACATCCCCTATCCACTCCCCTCTCTTACAACTCTAGGTTTTAGGACAAGGCTTGTTCTTTTAAGACAAGCCTAATCTTAATAGCTCTAAGGGTTAAAAGGTCTAAAAAAAGGTGGTCAAGTCCAGTGGATAGTTCAGAAAGGTTCAGACTCAGGTCTGAAGGAAGATCTGATTGATTGGTGGCTGGTTGAGTTTTAAGGGCTAGAACTTTTGAAGAAAAGTGAAGAAGGAGTGCTGTCTTTGGTTCAATTTTTGTGTGGATCACCATTAGAGGGCAGATACTTAGATGCCTTATGAAAATTGGATTAGCATTATAGGTATTCTTCTAATCCAAATTTATTTTATTGTACTTTGATTGATATAGTCAAGAGTTTCTGGGCATTAGGATTTTCGGTGTATTGGGTATTTTTAATGAAAATTTTAAACACCTAATCCTTCCGCTGCGCCACCGAAACCCAACACTTTAAACTATGTAGGTGAGACCATCGACTGTGTCAAGAGGAAGCCACCTGAGAAGCTAGCTCCAAATATTGTTGCTGCTCTGCTATCTACTGGAACCATTGCATGGCACCAGTCAAAGTCTGGATCTGATGAACCAGGACATCAAGCAATAGTGGATACATCGCGATAGGGGCTACATTGCGACGGACCCTCGAGCGGTGCTGCTCTGGCTACGATGGATAAATTATTGATAAGAGGTGGTGGAGTTGCATGCTCCCATCTGCACCATATTCTTTTTTCTCTAAAAATGGGGTCAAGGTCTTCCTCTAGCATCAATTTTGTTCCTGTAAGTCTCCGATTCAATGGTGACATGGCTAAAGTTGGACGTCGTCTGGAGATCAAAACGTTGGAAAGAACTTGTAAGAAAAGTCCATACTTAGCAGAAGTTTTTTGGTGGAGGATCCTCGAATGTCTAAGTTAGTCGAAGCTTAAAAACAGTAGAGAAAAGAGAGTGGGAGTGGGAGAGAGAGCAATGAGTGTGAGAAAAATTCAGTGCAGGGGTAAAATGGTAATTTTAAATTTTTTTCAAAATTATGATTTTACAGTGGAAAAATATTAATTAATCTAATTAATTAACATGAATTTATTCTACACTAGGATCTAAATATGATATATAGCATGCATTCATTTAAATTTGAAATTCAAATTCGAACAGTAAACACTTTACTGTAATGTGTTCAGAACATAATACCTTTGTGCGGATAGTAGATCGCTGTAATCTGATCACCGTCAAGAGAATCTGATCATTGTGACGCAGCCATACAGCATGTCTGATCTCTGTGGATCGTCCACATGAAGCTCCCGATCTGATCGACTCCTCACGAGTGCTAGCTTGTTGTAGAGTCTTTTTGACGGTGGATGCTAATTGAACTCCTTCGATCGATGTCTGTCGATTTTTCGGATGCTCCGGATCGTCAACGGATATACTTGAGAGGATGTTGAAGATCTTCCTGAGATTTTGTGGGCTCACGACACTCGTAGCTCACTTTTTCACTTTCCGAACCCCAGGTTAAAACTCTAGGGAATTCACGGGAAACCTTGCACCCACTTTTTTTTTTCTTTCTTTTTCTCTTGGAAGGATATGGACTTCCTTCTCACGCACAAGACTTCTCACGTCCCAAAATTTTTCTCCAAAAACTTCTTCTTGCACGCCCCACTCTTCTCCTCCTTTTATAACAGCGTCAAATGTCTTATCCAAAAGAAAGGATAAAGATGAGTAATTGCACATTTGAATTCAAATCAAATTTTGAATTCAAATGGACACCAACTCATCTCTTATCCATTAAAGGCATGAGGCATGGCTTAAATTATGCATGGAGTGATTTCATGAGAAATTTTTTCTCATGTAATAAATAGGGCGTAAAAAAAGGGATAAGGTGCAAAGATTGATTGCCCATTCAAATTCGAACTTTATTTTGAATTTGAATGGCCAACCAATCATCCTTATCCATCCATTTGGCACATTAAAGTGGGGCGTGGAGAGGGCTTGATGTGAGAAAAAAATTCTTGAGAAGTTTCTTCTCATGAATCCAAATGGGTGCAATGGAAGTGAGGTGGCGCATGGAGATTGGATCAATGTGGTTTAATTATTTAAACCAACCTAATTGAACCAAATAAGTTAGGTCCTATTAAACTAATTTAAATCCAACTTAATTAGGCTTAATTAGGCTCAATAAAATCTTAATCAAATCAGGAATTGACTAAGTCCAACCCCTGATCATATCAGGGACCAAACCATCTCGATGATTAGGTCAACTCTTAACCTAATTTGGTCAAACCCAACTGAATCCAATTCAATTGGACTTGATCCAAAAAATAATTACTCAATCAAATTGAGTTAATTAACGATCAAATCATTAATTAAACCTCTCATAAATACTGAGTCCAAATCCGATGGGCAATCAGGCATCAGAATTCATCGATATGTAAACCTGATCAAAAAATCCCAATCAGTGGGACTCTTGACCCCGGTACCCATAATGTGTGGAACTCATGATCAGAGAATCCTGATTCTCGATCACTGAGTCTCAAACATGTAGGATTCTACATCAGCCATCAGATCAGATAAGAATCTCTAATGTGTGTGACCCCGCAGGTTCGAACCTAAGCCGGTAGCACAGGAATCAATTCCTGTACTAATCGAAGTGACCATCTAGTAATGGTATCCGACGATCGGATAGGTCGAATGGTCGCAATCGCAACACTCAGAACCTACGTGAATATGATTACTGTATAATTCATCCTTTTGACCTCTGTGTTTAGGACGACTCAGGGTTAAACTGTCAACCCTGATCAGATCATCCGAATCGTGCTCAACTCAAACAGTCCTGTGACTCCTCACAAGGACTATCCTGGTCAAGGTTTTGCTAAATTAAAACACAACTGTACACAGCTCCTAAACTGGAGTGGTCAATCCTATCTTGACACACGCACCGATAAGTCAAGTACTTGACTACACCCAGCAGCCTTCCGTCACTGAATTAAAAATTCAGATAGTCCAGTGCCTAAGTGCAGTGAGTTGCTTGCAAGTCACCGTGGTGATCTCAGGTCGGAGAGATATTTATACCCATATTTCATCGGAACAAATCTTGACAGTAGAAATAGCTCCGGAGTCGATCATGTTCAGTGCAGATGTACCCTTACATCTCACCTGTATGCCATACCAGTGTCTCTACACTCATTGGTTAAGAGGACAACCAATCTATATGGCACACAACGACCTATGCTTGATAAACGTTGTCGTCCTTGGTAACAACGTATCATTTGATCGCGAACAGATTTAAGGACTAAACGACAAATCCTCCTTTGTCGACTTTAAATAGTCCTAAGGACTTCACCACAACATAGGAGTTCATTAGAAGATGAAACATTTTGTGATGAAAAATATCAAAATAATTTTTATTAATTCATAATTCATGTACAAATACAAAAATGAGCACAACCGTCAACAGGCTGACGATTGGCTTTGGGATACTATTTCCAACAATGAGGTGCTATCCTTTTCTCCAAATGAGCTTATCTAAGGGTCTTCTTGGTCCTTTTTTATATAAAGGTGGAGCTATAGGGCGTTTAGCTGAAATCTTTAGGCTGTTATGCTTGATCCTTTAGGCTATTAGGCCACATTCTAATAGGTCGTTAGGATAGAAGATCTTCCTAGTATTATGCGAATTAGAGTTGTTAGATGGTTATAGATTTTGCCCATGTAGACTGAGGAGTTGTTAGTCTGTGGTCGATGTAGAGCCGAGGCCTCGTGCTAATGTCCGTGTCTAGGACTCAGGCATTATCTCCTATCAATTGTGAGGGCTTCATTCTAGGTTCTTAGCATGATTTGGCTACAGGGTCAGTACATGTCCGATCATGTGGTTGGAAATATTTTGACCATGGGGTCGATCAATGTTCGAGCTGGAGGTCGGATAGAGGCCAGTGATGAAGGGTTGGTCTACTCTGGCTACTCGTCACTCTTCGATGTCTGAAATAGTTTCGTCAAGTCATCCGTGAATGTCTGATTGCATCACAGAGGGAAGTTAGTTGTCACCCACAGTGGATTACCTTCACAACTACACACACAATATATGTATATATTATTTGTCAACATATTTTTATGTTTTCTATTTTATATATATATATATATATATATATATATATATATATATATATATCTTATTTGTCAATATATTTTTATGTTTTCTATTTTTTATTTTATATATAAATTATTAAAAATATAATTTATCATTTGATTACTTTTTGATAATAATGATGGCAAAAATAATTATTCAATAGTTTAAAAAGTGAAGATTTTTTGCTAATAATATTTGAAAAAATAAAAAATAAAAAGCGTTTGTTCAAAGTGCAAGCAATGACAGCCCACCATCCCGACTCTCCCACCAACCCCCGCTTCACCCACTCCTATTCTACCTGCCGCTGCCTAACACTTCATTTCTTTCCACGCTCATATACCCTCGAATTTAAAATTCAAATAATACTAATAAAAAATAACTAATTAGATTAGTGGTGGCACGAAGCTACCGAAAATTGGTTATAATTTCTCAGTACGCGAATTCAAAAGCATCATCAGATCTGCTGCATCGTGCCCTCACCCACCTTCTCCGTGTCTATAAATAATCCCACTTCCTCCCTTCTCCCTCGCGCCCTCTTCGCCTCCTTCCACTCTCGCTACGCACCCCTCTGTCCTCCTCATCCGGACCGCTTCCTTCGCCGCCAAAGGGTATGCTCTTCCAACCCCATCCTGCGAACCATATATCCCTCTTCCGTCTGCTTTCTTTCTCGTTTCTTCTCCCCTCTCATCGTGATCTTGTTTTCCTACTACTTCGAAATCTAATCAACTTCTTAGTGCTACTGAGGTACTCATTTGGATTCTGTTCTATAATTGTTTTGGTGCAATTGGGTCTTAGTTGTCCTGGGTCTGGTTTGATAGTGTTGATTGGTTTCAGACCAGAGGTACAGATCAGATCTTATATCGTTTTTTCTTTTGAGGTCTATATCTTACTTTTAGATTGGATTAGTTGAAAATTCTGGGGCTTACTTTGATTCCTGATAGGTAGTACGGATCAGATCTGGTAGCTTCACAGCACATAAATCGAAAGTCGGTTCCAGCTATAGATCTGTCCTTGCGGTTTGCTGGTCCCATCGTTGGATTTGTTTAGATCTAGACTTTTCGTTCCTTTGATCTTGTAGATCGCTTTTGTTCCTTCGTCAGTTGAATAAAACTTTGTTTTTCAAGTATCTTTACATTTTTTATCACGAAAATGTTTTCTAGATAGTTGGATATGGTCATCATTTTTTTTTTTACGAATTCTATTTGATTCATGCTCTACTCTCTTGAGTTATTTTCCTAATGTTTGCAGTTCTTTTATTTGTTTATTTTGGTTTGATATGCCTCAAGTGACTTATGCTGGTTGGTCTTATGCATTCTTTAAGGCCAATAAAAATTTTCCACTCTTTACTATATTTTAAGTAGAAAAAATGATCTATTAAGGCCTTGTTTGGTATTATCGTACGTGGTAGTGCTTTTATCTGTAGAGCTTTTACTATGAAACTCTAACATTATTTGGGAATCAAACTAAGAAAGTATTTTTAGTATCATGAAATATTTATAAAGGACATTGCATAGTGCTTTTAATTATCTAACTATTTGACTTTTTGTACTTCAAAAACTCTTAATTTAAATTATTTTTTTGATATTTTAATCTAAATAACATAGTAAATAATAATTTTATATTTACTATAATAGAAAGCAATATTCTTATTATTTTATTAAGGTATAACAATAATATCATTATAATTTATTAATATGATATAATTTTAGCATAGCGTTGTAATAATGTTATATTATAGTATTATTGTATCTTGCCATTATTTTAATATAATTTTATAATAATATTATTATTTTATAATAATAAAATAATATAGTATTATTTTGTTATATCATTGTTGTATTTCTTTAAAAATGATTCTTATAAAGTATTGTTAATTTATAAATTTTTTATATTTCAATCAAATAATATAATGAATAATGTAATGAATTTTCTAAGCGATTAATAAAGAATATCATTTTAGCAAACTGGGTAATTCTTGATTCTAATAGCAATATAAATGTTTGACTTTGTTCACTTAGATACAAAATATCAATAAAATTGTTCATATATCCATAATCATGATAGCAATATAAATATTCATTAACATTTCTCAATATCCATGTTTCAAGCATAATATCCTACATAAGCAAGTCAACGACTCATAAGAAGATCTGGAATATGATCCAAAACATCCGTCTCATGGTTATTCAATGTTTGACATTGTTCTGTACTCCTTTCTTCCTATGATTTATCAATCTCTAAACAATCAGAAGGGTGTAGACTCTCCTAATCGTATTAAAAGTTAAACTAAAAATCTTGAATTGCATGATTATGGTATAAAATATAGTAACTTAAATGATCATCAATAAAAGTATGTTAAGTTAATTTTTAAAAAAAATTATTGCTGGGACTCATGTTCAGGTTCTTTGAATGAGTTTTTGTCCAAAAAATAGCTTATTGACACATCTAAAGTTGAGCTTTTATCCAAAAGCTCCAAATTGGAGCTTTTCTCTAGTAGATTATTTTCAGTGTTTTGGAAGAGCTAGAATGTTGTTTCAAGAATTTTACCAAATACCTTGAAATCATCCAAACAGTTTTTGGTCTTTCAAGAAGCGCTTTGTGGCCCTCCAAAAGCAATGCCAAATGGGGCCTAAGTGGTGTCCTGCCAATCTTTTCTTCTCCCACTGACATACTAACTTTTTGTCATTAACAAGCTGTATTCCTGTAGCGAAAACAAGTATCTGCTTCCACTCCTGTCAAAATTTTCTGAAGGAAACTAATCATGTACATAATTCTCAAATGTTTTGATTTATATGGTTTTTCGCAAATAAATGTGATGGAGCATTAGGTATAATTATATGGGTCTTTAGGTGATTAAAAGATTCCTGAAGTTAAAGATTTAAATGGGGAAGGAATGCCGCTATGCACTGTTAAATCTTCACACTATATAAGATGATGTGCTGTTTAACACTATTGGAGGAATTTAAATATGCTTTTCATGAGGTAATACAATGTTTTGTTCTATCTGCATGATCAGAAAGATGGCATCGCACATTGTTGGGTATCCTCGCATGGGACCGAAGAGAGAGCTCAAGTTTGCCCTGGAATCATTCTGGGATGGGAAGAGCAGTGCTGAGGATTTGCAGAAGGTTGCCACAGATCTCAGGTGTTCCATTTGGAAGCAAATGGCTGATGCTGGGATCAAATACATTCCTAGCAACACTTTTTCTTTCTACGATCAAGTGCTCGATACCACGGCTATGCTTGGTGCAGTTCCTGACAGGTATAGGTGGAATGGTGTAGAGATTGGGTTTGACACTTACTTCTCTATGGCCAGAGGAAATGCCTCTGTACCTGCTATGGAGATGACCAAGTGGTTTGACACTAACTAGTAAGATATCTGTCCCATCTTGAATCCTGAAGTTCCAAATTCGGTGTTATTATTGTTTCATGTAAGTTTGCTTGTTTGTTTGTTTGTTGACATGTTTTCCTTGTTCTCCCTTGATCTAGCCATTTTATTGTACCTGAATTGGGTCCAAACACAAAGTTCTCCTATGCTTCTCACAAGGCAGTTTCTGAGTACAAGGAAGCAAAGGCGGTATGGACCTATATCAGTATATTTGCTTAATTCTATGCTGATTACTTGTGTATTCATCAGTCTGTTTGTTTGAAACTTTGTCTCTTTGTTTTGGCACTAAATTAGTTTTGCCTTGTCTCGTTGTGTATTTGTTCATCACTGTGTTACATTCTAAGTATTATCTGTTAGTTGTCTTGGTGTAGGGTGTCTTGATGTTTAACATAGTGCTTCTGTAGGGAACAAATGCTTTCAATGTTTAATCAAGGTTACTTTGAGGAGATTTGTAGCCATTTACTTCAACTAATTCACTTAGATAATCTGTCACTTTGAAACAATGTATAAAGACGCACAAATAGAAGTAGGGCCGTGATGTGATGAATTTTGATCTCCATGGGTTGCCTGGCCTACCAAGTCCAGTTAACCATGCTTTTATTGTAACCAAGCTAATCTGAACTTTTATGAACCATACTTTCGTTGTGTTTGATCAGATGCCTAAGAATGATATTTCTAACTTGATTACTGATGTATAAAGCATTAAATTATCTCATGCAAAATATTCTAGGTATTAGGTGTAAAGTTTTACATTATTAGGCATGGTACATTTTGTTCTATGATACAATATAGATTTGGCTTCATGATGTTTTCTTGTTTGTTTTTGTGGTGCTGTCCTGCTGAATGACCTACTTATCAAATCTTCACTGTTCATTGTTTAATTTTTCTTTGCTGGTGCAGCTTGGGATTGACACAGTGCCAGTGCTTATTGGACCTGTCACATACTTGTTGCTGTCGAAACCTGCTAAAGGTGTAGAGAAGTCATTTTCTCTTCTCTCACTTCTGGGAAATATTCTTCCCATTTACAAGTACGGATCCAAATAAGCTTTCAGGCCATTTCTGTCTTCTTTCATCCTCTGGTTTTCAGTACTTACCTCTAGTTGCATACAGGGAAGTTATTGCTGAGTTGAAGGTAGCTGGTGCATCATGGATTCAGTTTGACGAGCCCACTCTCGTGATGGATCTAGATTCTCACCAATTGCAAGCATTTGCTGATGCCTACTCTGAACTGGAATCATCATTCTCTGGTTTGAATGTGCTAGTTGAGACCTATTTTGCTGATGTTCCTGCAGAGGCATACAAGTTAGTTGATTCTTACTTGGTTACCTGTTCCTTATGTTGTTTTCTTTTTTTTTTTTTTGGGGGGGGGGAGGGGGTTAATTGTTTATTAATATTTTCGATTATTTCAGGACGATCACTGCCTTGAAAGGCATTTCGGGTTTTGGATTTGATCTTGTGCGTGGAACCAACACACTTGACTTAATCAGAAGTTCTGGCTTCCCTGCTGGAAAATTTCTTTTTGCTGGAGTTGTGGATGGGAGGAACATTTGGGCCAATGATCTTGCTGCCTCTCTCAGCACTCTTCAGGTTCTTGAGGCTGTTGTAGGCAAAGGTATGAATACTGAGATGCATTTTCCCCTCGTTTTTTAGCTAGAAATTGAGGCATTTTGGAAATGGTTGTTGTTTGTTCACAGACAAGCTTGTGGTCTCTACTTCCTGCTCGCTTTTGCATACTGCTGTTGATCTTGTAAATGAGACAAAATTGGATACTGAAATTAAATCATGGTTGGGTTTTGCTGCACAAAAAGTGGTTGAAGTGAATGCACTGGCCAAGGCATTGGCTGGGCAGAAGGATGAGGTACAGCCTCTCATAATCATCACATCATGCCTGTTGCAAGTCTTATCCTCCCTGCAAATATAAGTTTTGGTTTTATCCTGAGAACAAGTTGTACAAGCATTCTTTTCAATAACATTGCAATGCACATACCTGGCTTTTAAACTAGATATTTAGAGATGTCAATTTGGCATGTTGGGCAGTTTAAGTTCCATGTTATAGCCTCTCACTATTTGTTTCACTATGTACAGGCTTTCTTCTTAGCAAATGCTGCTGCTCAGGCTTCAAGGAAGTCATCTCCTAGGGTGACAAATGAAGAAGTTCAGAAGGCTGTAAGCACCTACAATTTGGTAGCTTATTTTTAATCATCAGAGAAAGGGGCTTATTTACCAATTTGACATTGGCATTGCTCTCAGGCTGCTGCTTTGAAGGGCTCTGACCATCGCCGAGCCACAAATGTTAGTGCTAGATTAGATGCACAGCAGAAGAAGCTGAACCTACCAATCCTTCCTACCACAACCATTGGTTCATTCCCTCAGACCATGGATCTCAGAAGAGTTCGACGTGAATGCAAGGCAAATAAGTGGGTGTTCTCTAATAATGTATCATTGCTTCATTTGATATTTACTTCTTTACTTTGTCAGTAAATTCCATTTATTTTTTGCTTTATTTTGTTGTAGAATCTCTGAAGAGGAGTATGTCAAAGCCATCAAAGCGGAAATTAACAAAGTTGTCAAGCTTCAAGAAGAACTTGACATTGATGTCCTGGTCCATGGAGAGCCTGAGGTGAGCATTTTTGCCTGTACCACATGATCATGATAAGACACACTTCATTTTTAATCTTTTATAATCTGGAAAGCGCCCATCAGCATGTGAGAAAAGTGAGGTGTCAAAAATGTGAAGTTGCATTTCAGTATCTTCATATATTTTTTCATAACTGTTGTCGTGTAGTTTCTGAAAGAACTCATTTCATCAATGCTAAGGATGATGGTAATGTTTCCACAGAGAAATGATATGGTTGAGTACTTCGGGGAGCAGCTATCAGGCTTTGCATTCACAGTGAATGGCTGGGTACAATCTTATGGGTCACGATGTGTTAAGCCACCCATCATCTATGGTGATGTGAGCCGTCCCAAGCCCATGACTGTTTTCTGGTCGACAATGGCCCAGAGCATGACAGCCCGGCCGATGAAGGGAATGCTGACAGGTCCTGTCACAATCCTTAACTGGTCCTTTGTCAGGAATGACCAGCCCAGGTGAGCTGAGCTGCTTAGATGTTTCTCAGAGTTCTTAGTGCTGTAATATTTTCTTGTAGCCTGTTATTATTTGAGTACAACTTGATACATGCTTTGCTACAGATATGAGACCTGCTATCAGATTGCTCTTGCTATCAAGAAAGAAGTTGAAGATTTGGAAGCTGCTGGTATTCAGGTAGGTCTTCCATTCTTGTCTAAATAATTTATTATGTACACTTATTCATTTCCATACAACTCCTAAACTGTTGCTTTGCTGTTGCATGTAGGTTATTCAAATTGATGAAGCAGCTCTCCGGGAAGGCTTGCCTCTACGCAAGTCTGAGCAGGCTTTCTATCTGGATTGGGCTGTCCACTCATTCAGGATCACCAACTGTGGTGTCAAGGACACTACTCAGGTTCTTTCTCATCCTCAAATTCTTCTAATGTTCTTTGATAACCTAGAGATTTAGTTCTAATTCTGTAATCATTGGTCAAAATCTGTAACTAGTTTATTTATTATTAAATAGCCTGATGCCTAAACTGCTCTTACAGATTCATACTCACATGTGCTACTCTAACTTCAACGACATTATCCACTCAATCATTGACATGGATGCTGATGTGATCACCATTGAGAACTCTCGTTCAGATGAGAAACTCCTGTCTGTGTTCCGCGAGGGAGTGAAATATGGTGCTGGCATTGGTCCAGGGGTGTATGACATCCACTCTCCAAGAATCCCATCCACGGAGGAGATTGCTGACCGCATCAACAAGATGCTTGCAGTGCTCGAGACCAACATTCTGTGGGTTAATCCTGACTGTGGGCTCAAGACCCGTAAGTATGCTGAGGTCAAGCCTGCACTCACCAATATGGTTGCTGCTGCTAAGGTCCTTCGCACCCAGCTGGCCAGTGCCAAGTAACTCTTGCACCGCCCATGTAATTTCAAATGATTTGCAGTTAAAGAAGAGGATTCTCGGCTCATCCCTAATAATATTGGTCTGCATTATGCCAGGCATGTGGCTAGAACATTATTAGGTTTCTTTGATATGGGCATTTTTATCCGTTTCTTTTCTCCCTTCAAGATTTTTGGGGCAGTTTCTGCCAGTGTACCTTGATTTGTTTGAAAGCCAAAAAGGAAAAAAAAGAGAGAAAATGCTATTAGTTGGCTTTTGATTAGTTCCCCTTGGTTTTTATGCTCAAAAATAATGATCCCTACAAGCAATAGTTAACACTTATGAAGTTTTTTTAAATGTAATATTGTCTGATGACAGTTGAAATTGGGATGCCAAAGAGAACCGATTTTTAGATAGGTCTTTGATTCATCTGTCATTGTGAACTACTTGTGGAATGGAATGCAGGCTTCTATATGCTTTCAGATCTTCGGACATAGGAGAGAACAATTACTATAAAAATGTCAAGTAGGATACTGTCGAATAAGCTGGTTCACATGCCTTGTTGCCCTCCAATTTCATGCGCTCTTTTTACCCACTGGAGATCAATATAAACAGTCTATGATTTAGTTATATGGAATGTGTTTGAAGACCGGTTTGTGTAACTGGCTGTAGGCTGTATAATTCCTGGTCCGTCCATCCATCTGCTAAACCAAAACTTTGGACATCGGATAACGACAAATTTATGATGCCATTTTACTGAATGTAAAATCAGCTAAACTGAATCAATAAAACATATCTTTTTTAGTTAAATGCACCTCTCTTCGCTCTTTTACTCTTAAACTCAACAGGGGGGAAAAAAAACAGTAATCTTCACCCCCTAAACCGTACGTAGAAGACGTGGATTGCATCCATCAAAGAAGAGGAACATATCGGAGATTATATTTAGGGAACTTCAGAAGAGTGTAGTAGAACCTATTTTTTCATTGTCATTATAACTAGCTGGTTGGTGGTTAACGATTTTCTTCGTGGCCTTTAGGAATCTTATAGCTTTTAGATTAGGCTTCTTCTTTCCTTTCCTTCTTTCATTCCTTTATCTTCTTTTAGATCTCTTTTCCACCATTGCCAATGGGTAGTAGTAGAGAAGATAAGGAGATCGTTAGAAAAGATGAACCCCCTCAGGATAGTCGATCGGATGATCCAGTTGATGATTCTCCTTCAGATCCGGACATGGAAGCTTGTTCTTTGTCTGAATCTAATGTTGTTCGGTTTCGAGAGCAATATGGCATCTTGGAATAATTTCAGTTCTTTACGCCTGGTCCAGATGGTCGGATGTGTTCTCCTCCTTCAGATTAGATGGCAATTTATGGAGAGGATCTTTGAGTCGATTTTCGTTTTTCGATTCTGAGTTTGTCTGGAATCTCTTTGATTATTATGGGATTTGTCCTGCTCAGTTAGCTCCGAACTCCATTCAGCTTATTGTCAGTTTTGCTTTATTGTGCCACATGATTCCGATCAATCCTCGGCCTTCACTCTTTCGTGCTTTTTTCATCCTTCGTCCACATCCAAAGGTCAAAGGTTGGTGGTTTTTCAACCTAAAGAAAGGTCTATCATTTATCTCCAATCTTTTTTTTTCCATCCACGGATGGTGTTAGATGAGTGTCCTATAAGCCAATTATTAGCTGATATATTTTGTATTTTCAGGACTTATCTTTGTACTTATAATACTTTTATTATTAATAAAGAATATTTTTTATTTTCAATCATATTTATGTGTCCATGATTTGTCTTAGAAATTAACAAAGATGATTTTTGTATATTCTCAAGGTGTTGAGTATTTGAGACATACATTAATTAGTAGTTAGTTTCTAAATATTTTCGATCAAAGGATCATCACGGAGGGCAATGATCAATCTATTTAAGATCGGTGCACTGTTCACCTCTCTTATAGATGATGAGTCTCGGATCTGCAGTGTAAGGATACTGGGATAAAAGTGCGTGTGGTTGTTAGAGAACAATTTGTACTGAGTGTGACCAACACGAGAAACCACTTGGATGTCTACTCACTCATCAGTGGTTATTTCGATGCTGTAGTGATGTGAGTGGTCCTTTAATCTGTGGTATCATCGGCTATTGCCAGCAAGACTACTGAGTTTGACTGCATATTCCCTTGGTCCCTAGCCATTTGGATTCTTGCTGTATATGTTGGCTACAGTAGGTTCAGATTCACTGTTAGGAGTAAGATGCGCCTAGAAGGAATCTATCAACTTTGATAGAAAAGGAGAAGTCCTATGCGATTTGTGAGACTAAGTTCACAAAGTCTTTGGCCAAAGCAAGTGTGAATACTGAAAAAGAGTTTTCACGGGATTTATAAGTGAAATCGAGTCGAGCCAATCTAGCATATGACTAATGATAGGATCTGACGAGTTCTTCATGACCTCCATCAAGTCGGGACTCATGATAGAAGGACTGAATCATACGATAATTACACCTAGAGGTTGACACTTTCATTCTACTGGATTGCCACTATATATTGCTAGATATCACTGGTGGATTATAGGACTCATCGAGTATCATCTTGATGATCGATGATCTTCAAAGGACAGAGTTGGAATTATTCCAATCTATTGAAAGGAGTTTCGATGATATTGTTATGAAGATCACAATATATCTCACTACCAGATAGAATGAAACCTAAGAGGTCACACATTAAGAGATTTAATCTTGAATTAACCAATTAGACATGTGAAGTTCTAATTGAATTAAGATTTAGTGAAATTCTATTGGGTTTAAGAGAACCATGCTAGCACATGGTTAAATCTAATTCTTTTCTAGACTTAGATTCCTTATTAGATAAGAATTGGATCAAGTCCATAGCTTTGAACCTAATCTAAATCCATTTTGATTTGGATTTAGCTGGGCATCTATTTGTGGATCCAAAAGGATTGAATCAAGTCAATGAGTTGGCAAACTAATCTCCTTATTTTCTTTCTTGTTATTTTCTAATGCGGCGTGAAATTATTGGAAAGAAGAAAGGAGGTGCAAGCCTCCCCTTTTGGAAAGTCCAAGGGGCACAATCCCTTAGAGTTGGCATGAGAATAATGAAGGAGGGGCCCGCCCCCTCTTTTGTCTTGGCATGGAAGGAGAGAGAGAGAGGGGCTACGCCCCCTTTCTTGTGTGCCAAATGTTAGAAAGTGGTGGTTTCGTACGTGTAGTTTAAAAATTTTACAAACTAATTATATACAGTGAAAATAAATTAAATTAATTTTTTTTTAATTTAACAACATGCACCAGATGAGATCTGAAAATCATGCTTAGAATCTTGACACGAACACGTTACCATAATCTGAAATCTAAACAGAAAATAAATTATCAATAAAAAAAAATCAAAGATTTGATCTCCATACCTTTGGATTCTGTGGATGTCCAGGGTTTTGATTGTAGCCGCGCGCATGCACCCAGTCTCTGCTGGTATCTATATGGAGATGCTTGATCGGAGCACCGAGACCATCGGTGTGCTAGTACCTTACAGGTCTCGCTCTTCAGTCTTGGATCTGGTTCACTTCTTCTAGATCTCGAAGAAGATGAAAACTGCACGAACTTTTTCACGTAGATCTGATGGGATCTAAACCAGACTACCAAGAAGAAGAAGAATCTTTCTTCTTCTCTTCCTCACTCTCTTTTTTCTCCTTTAGATCTGATGTCCTCAGATTTTTGGGCATGGGGTGTGGGAAGAAGGAAGAAGAAGCGTTAAGGTGAGATAGATCACATGGCAAGGAAGAGATCCTTCCTTCTTATTCATGCATGCACTCCAAAATCCCTTTCATATTTTTGTCACATAAAACCTTGAAATTCTCATGCTCTTTTAAGATAAGAATCCATTCAAATCAAATTTAAAAGAAAACTTACCAAATAAAAGGATTTAGGGTGGTGAGAACAAGTGGTGGCAAGGAAGAAAACATCTCATGCTTTCATCCCACGTGCCCTCCCTTTTTCTTATGTTTTTGTCGCACAAAGTCAATTCCCACACCCTATTTTAATCAGATTAGAATCTCTTCTAGATAAGGCATCTATTCAAATCAAATTTAGATAAATATCTTGATGTGAGAAAGTCCTAGAAAGATGGGGTGCCAACTATTGGCGCTCCTCCACCATTTACATGTGCAAGAACTAAAGGGGGCGCGTCTCCACATGTGCCCTCTTTCTTTCTGCATGAGATCTAAAGAGAGAGGCCCAGTAAGAGTGGGCTTCTTGAGTTAGATTTAATCTGATTCAAATTGGATCTAAATCGAGTTCAAATCGAGCTCAAATTGAATCAAATTCGAAAGGTTATCAAATCTGATCCAATCAAGTTATAATCCAAATCTGATTTGGATAATTGAACCTAATTAATATTAAATTAAATCAAATTTAATTAAATTAAATTTTATTTAAATTAATTAATATTTGATCCATAATTTTATCAACCTCAATTAAATCACAACACTTACAATTAAGTCCCTGTGCTAACAATTAGCAGCTACCAAAACTGTAATACTTATAACTTAGCAATTTCTAAAATTTAAACTATCAATCCGATTGATAATTCAAATATGATTAAAACTATTGATCAGGTCATGCTCTTTTTATGTGTGATCCCTCAAGTTCTATTTTGTTTGATAGTGAGACATATTATGATCTCCATCACAATATCATTGAAACTCCTTTCGATGTGCTAGAACGATTCCAACTCACCTCAATAAGGATAGTTGATCCGAAAATGATCCTAGTGAGTCCTCACGATCTACCAGTGACATCTAGCAGCATGAACCCCTAGCCGCAATTATCATGTGATACAGTCCCTCTATTGTGAGTCATGATTAGATGGAGATCATGGAGAACTCATCAAATCTCATCATCAGTCATATGCTAGATTGGCTTAACTCAAATTTATTTATGAATTTTATGAAAATTCTATTTTAGTATTCACACTTGCTCTAGCTAGAGACTTCCTAAACTCAGTCTTACGAATCACATTGGACTTTTTCTTTTCTACTAAAATCGATAGATTCCATCTAAGTACATTGTACTCCAAATAGCGAACCTGAACCTATAATAGCCAACATACACAATAAGGATCTAAATGGCTAGGACTAAGAGAACGTGCAGTCAAACTAAGCAGTCTCGCTATGTATAGCTATTACATCATAGGTTAAAGGACCAGTCACTGTTAGAAAATTGATGATGCATGTATAGATTTTAAAAACTTTTTAATCGTAGTAAAAAAAATAATCGGATTAAACTTTTTAACCCCACATGCATTAGATATCATCTAATCCTACCCAAACCCAGGAGTAAAGACATACATATAATTTAAAAAATAAAATAAGGATGAGATAAAATCTCAATATCTTTGCATGGATAGAAATTCACCACTATCGATGATCTTAGATTCGAAGAACTTTGAGCTGCACACTCGTCCGACCTCTACAAGTATCCACCAGAATCAATCTTGAATCTTTCTTCTCGTGTTAGATCTTTTTTCTCCAAAAAAGATCTATGCTTTTTTGAACCTTGATCAGTGAATAATCTCGACTGCAACTTCAACCTTTGAACTGCAGTCTTCTTCTCGTTTCTTGCTGTAGAAGAAGACCTCCTCACCTCTTGGCGTGTAGAAGGATGGGATGCCCAACTCTTGGGCATTGGAAAGAGAAGAGAGAGAGGGTGTGGCATGGAGAGAAAAGAGGGAGAGAGATCTGGTTTTAATCAATAAAAACAACTCACAATAAAATCCTAGGAGACCTTCTCTTTATATAGGCCTTTTTCTGATTTAAATCATTATCCAATCAGGCTAAAAAGGTTAGATTTTATCTTATAAAGTCTCTTACCTTTTAATTTGATTTTTTCTCCAAAAAAACTAGACCTAAATGGAAAGACCATCACCTCCTTTGGCAAGTAGATGGGGCATCCCAGTTAGATAAGGCAGTCGGTTGGGGCGCCAAGTGCTGATGGGCAAGTGGTTGGGGTGCTAACCCTTGGCGCCCCATTCTAAGGTTTTTCACACAAGAGAGGGGCATGGCCCCTCTCTATCTCTCCTTCCACGCCTAGCCACAAGAGGGGGCAGGCCTCTTTTACATTATCTAGGGGGTTGGCTCCCCTTGGTCCTGCCAAAAATGGAGGAAGGTGCCACCACTTCTTTTCAAAATTTTCACACTATATTAGGAGACAATGAGGAGATAATTTAGCCAACTCATTGACTTAATATAATCCTCTTGGGCTCACAATTAGGCATCTAACAAAATCCAAAAGGATTTAGGTTAGGTTCAATGCAATGGACTTGATCCAATCGAAGTCCCGAGAAGAATTAAGTTTAACCATATGCTAGTATGGTTTTCATAAACCTAATAGGATTTCAATAAATCCTAATCTAATTAGAACTTCATAAGCTTAATTGGCAAATTTAAGATTAAATTTCTTAATGTATGACCCCATAGGTTTCATTCTATCTGGTAGTGAGATATATTGTGATCTCCATCACAATATCATCAAAATTCTTTTCAATAAGTTGGAACAATTTCAACTCTACCCTTCGAGAATTATCGATCATCAAGATGACACCCGATGAGTTTCACAATCCACCAGTGATATCTAGTAGTATGTAGTGGCAATCCAGTAGAATGAAAGTGTGAACCCCTAAATGCAGTTATCATATGATGCAGTCCTTCTATCGTGAGTCCCGACTTGACGAAGGTCATGGAGAACTTGTCAGACCCCATTATCAGTCATATGTTAGATTGGCTCGACTCGAGTTTATTTGTGAATCCCGTAAAATTTTTTTCTAGTATTCATACTTGCTTTGGCCAAAGACTTTTTGAACTCAGTCTCATGAATCACATAGAACTTTTTCTTTTCTACTAAAGTTGATAGATTCCATCCAGGTGCATCCTACTCCAAACAGCGAACCTGAACCTACTGAAACCAACATACACAACAAAGATCCGAATGGCTAGGGACCAAAAAAATATACAGTCAAACTCAGTAGCCTCACTGTAAATAGCCAATGACACCATAGGTTAAAGGATTATTCACACCACTGTAGTATTGAGAAGACTACTGACGAGTGAGTAGATATCCATGTGATTTCTCGTATTGGTCATGCTCAGTGCAAGTTATTCTCTAACAACCATCTACACCCTCATCTCAATATCCCTACACTGCAGATCTGAGACTTATCTGCCCACAAGGGAGATGAATTGTGCACCGATCTCAAATGGATTGATCATTGTCCTCTGTGATAATCCTTTGATCGGAAGCATTCAGAAATTAATCACTAATTAATATATCCCTCAAATTTTAATATTTTGAGAATATATAAAAATTATAAATCATAGATATATAAATATGATTGAAATAAAAAAATCTTTTATTGATAATAAAAATATTACAAGTATAAGATTAAGCCCTGAAATTATAAAATGTGTCAGTTAATAATTGACTTCTAGATATAAATCTAACAGTCACACCACTGCAGCATCGAAAAAACTACTGATGGATGAGTAGACATCCAAGTGGTTTCTCATATTGATCATGCTTAGTGCAAGTTGTTCTCTAACAACAATCTACACTCTCTGAAAGAATTATACCATACAAGCCAATCACATATAGGATGCAATGATGTATTTTTTTATATTTTATCTTTCAAACTCATGTACTTGATATTATTAATTAATAAAATAGATATTTTGATTCATTATATATTGCATTTTATTATTATTTTAAGATTATAATAAATCCCATAGGTCTGGACAATGATTTTAGAATCGTGATGAGTTTACACCACTGAGACCTAAATCTTTAATAGCCCTAATTTAAAATATTTTCAATCATTGGTTCATTGAGTCAGAAATCAATAATATCGGTGAGATTGGCACATCTTATGTATGCTCATTGGTGAGGGTGGTTGATCTCACAACCACTTATGTGGTGACACTAATACAAGAATGTGGGTACTCATTAAAGAATGAGTTCACTGAATTGACCTAAAAGAGATTATCTGATGGAGTTTTATTTATATGTCAGCTAATTATTCTCTAATGGGAGTTGTGCAAGTGATCCTTTGATCTGAGATCATCATGGTATCTTATGTATATGAATCCATTAACTTGGTTCTCTGATCCTTATGTGGGGTATTTTAGATGTGATGAAGCATGTATGGAGGTTGTGAGTGGTCAATAAGAGATCGATTACTTCTAATAAGAGGAGTGGATATCCTATGTGATCTCATAGGTTGATGATTCTGAAAGTCTTTGACCAAAGCAGGATGATAATTAGAAAGATATTTTTAATGTATCATTAACTGAATCATCACCTTCTGATCTAGATATATTTAGATAAGCAATTGGTCTTGACATGATTCCATGCCCAAAGTTCATCTGGGGTGTTGTTCGACTGAAAGATTGAATTGCACGATAACTTACCATTGAAGGATATTTTGATAATTTTTATCAAATTTCATCTCTTTCGAATAGTCATGATACATTGCTAGACGTCAATCTTGACTGTACATTCATAAGAATTAAAAGAATTTAATTTAAAAATTAATTAAAAAGAGTTCTAGTTAATTGGAACACTTGGACTAATCTAGTCTAATCGGATTAGGATTTGGTTAAAAGCCTGAGTCTACTGCTGGATAGATTTGAATCCCAATGGATCACACTGTTGGAAATTATGTTTCAAAGTCAATCATCAGTCTATTGACGGTTGAGCTTATTATTATAATTATATATAAATTATTAAATTAATAAATATTATTTGATTTTTTCATCATTGTGTACATCTTATTTTGAACTCTTATTATGTGATGAAGTCCTTAGGACTATTTGATTCGATATAGGAGGATATATCATTTAGTCCTTAAATCTTAAGTTCACGATCAAATGATATACTATTATTAAGACGATAGTTATATAAAATATAGGTCATTGTGTGTCATATACATTGATTGTTCTCTTAATCAAGGAGTGTGGAGACACTGGCATGGCATGTAAGTGAGATGTAGGAGTACATTTCACTGAACGTGATCAATTATTGAGCACTCTGCTGTCAAGAGTAGCTCGTGGAGGATATGGGTATAACTGTCCCTCTGACCTGAGATTGCCACGGTGACTTGCAAGCAACTCACTATGCTTTGGTGCTGGACTACCTAAATTTTTAATTCAGTGATAAAAAATTTTTGGGCACAGTCAAGTACTTGCGAAGTCAGTGTATGTCAAGATGGAATTGACCCCTCCGAATAAGTAGAAGTTAATATATCAGTGTATTTCAATTCAGTAAAACTTTGGCTAGGATAATCCATATGATGAATTTTGAAAATTGAAATACAATGTGGATGACCATATTAGGGTTAACAGTTAAACCCTAGATCACCTTGAGTATTTGGATCAAAGGAATGAATTATACGGTAACCATATGCCAATAGATTCTTGAAAGATGCTTTGCAATCTTTCAACATATCCGAACATTGGGTATCATTGCTGATGGGTTCCAGTGGTGTAGCGGAAGGGTTAGGTGTTTAAAATTTTCATTCAAAACATCCGATGCATCAGAAACCTCAATATCTAGAAATCCTTGACTATAATAATCAAACTACAAAAAATATAAATTAGGATAAGAAAAATATTTGTAGCGCTAATCTCAATTTTCACAAGGCGTCCAAGTGTCTACGCTCCAATGGTAATCCACACGAAAACTGAACCAAGAACAGTACTCCTTCTTCACCTTGCTTCAAGAGTTCTAGCCACTAGAACTCGACTAGCCTCATACTGATCAGGTTTCTTCAAGAAACTAACTCCACTCTCTTAGAACTTTCTCTAGACTTCTGATCCTTCTTCTTTAGGACCCTCACAATCCTTGTTAGGTAGGACCAGATAAGGCTTTGTCTTAAATCTCAAAGCTTTGTTCTAAAACTAAGATAGGTTGTAAGAAAGAAAAGAGAGCAACAGAGATAAAATTGAAAACTCTTTCTGAATTACCTCGAACACCCAGTGCCCTGGCCAATTTATAGCTACTAGAGGGATATTGAAAGAGAGGGATGCACCTCATCCAAGAGGCCTATCTGATCTAATTATCAGAGATAAGAGTTGCTTCAAACAGAAGGACTCTTATCAATGATATGTCGATCAGCACCCTGCTCTGCACGTGCAACCAGAGAAGGGATGTTTTCGCATCCCTTCTCAAATCAAAAAAATTTCAAAAATATATGTGGATAGAGGATTCAATCTTGATTTCAGAATATAAATGAATGGATAAAAATTCTCACAAATGGATGTGTACTCACATCCTTTCATTTAAAGTCTAATCACCGTGTGCTCAGGCATGAAGAAGAACTTATGGTGTCTGTTTGACATCCAGATAAGTCAAAAAAAATTCCAAAAAAATTATCAAAAATAGCTTATCAAATGTGGAATGTTATCACCAAAAATTATTTTATTTTAAAAGTATTTGATAAGAAGGACTCTCTAAATCTCAAAGAGATGCAACGCTTCTGCGCACGCACGTGAGACTTTCTTTTTCTAATTTTTCTCCACCCCAAAAATTTCAAAAAAAAATATATCTCATGCTTTGAGATATGCACCAGAGGATGGAGGATGATATGGGCTATCACACGTATTTTAATCCTATGCCAGAAGGACTCTTTTCTTCTACCCACGCCAATAGTTGTACACAGAACCTATTTTGCACCAAGAGTCCTTCACCACTTGTACTCTTCATAATTGGCATTAATATGGAATGTGGCATCCCAATTTCAACTACTTCTAAGTGGCATGACCTGACCCAAATACCTACTAAATTGGACTAGCTAATTAGCAAGGGATGAGACCAAATTGACCTCCAAAGGAGCAAGGGTTCCATATGTGCTAGCATGCTTATCGGAGCCCTGATTGAATCCAAAATTTCAATCAATCTTTTTCAAAAGAGTCCTTAGCCAATTTTTATATGTGTGTGACCCATTGGATTCCATATCTAGCTAGCAGTAGGTCTGGGTAAAAGTTGATCAAATTTGATTAGATTTCAATCTATTGATTTAGGTCCAATCGAGCTAATCCGAGTTCAACAATTATAATCCTTTCTAATTGGTGATCGAATTAAACTCTTTAATTCGATCAAAAATCTACAAGTCAAGATTGATGACTAGCAACGTATCATGACTACCCAGAAGATATAGAATTTTGATGAAAATACCAAATATACCGTTCAGTGATAGTTACTATACAATTCAATCCTTCAATCATCCCTGCACCCTGAATATGTTCAAAAGTATGAAATCATATCAAACTCAAACATATATTCATATCGATTCTCAATTAACTAATAATGACTCTAATAAAGAAGTATTAGAAACTCTTTCTGTTGCCCAGCTATGCAACCCAAGAGGGGGGATGAATTGGGTTTCTAAAAATTTTAGTCTTAACTTATGACTTATGAGAAGTGTTTGACAATGCTAAATAAATAGGGAGAGTAGAATTAATTCAAGGCTAATAGCAAGAGCAAGAATGCAAGAGAATAATGAAGAGATAAAGAAGAGCAATTAGACACACACCAAACAAAAAGATTTATAGTGGTTCGGTGCCAACCTTGCACCTACATCCACTCCCCAAGCTCCTACTTGGGAATTCCAATCCACTAATCTTGTATTCAACCCGAATACAAACATCGAAAACTCTGACTCTAGCTATTCCAAGCTAGTCCACTTATTTTTCGGGTACAAGCCAACCCAATACACTCTGATTCTAGGTTCGGATCAACCTTCTCTTGTTTTGGAACCCCTCCAAAACAAAACCAATCACTCAAACTGAGTATAACAATTTATAGCACAAATAAGCACAAAGAAAGCTCCTTCAATGAGCGAATATAACTTAAAATATACTTTACTTAAAAGAAGAAGATCCTTTTTGGATTTCTTCAAAGTGGATGGAGACTTGAAAGTACACTTGAGGAGTTGGTGAGCTTGGATTAAAGGCTTCTTGAAAGCTTTGAATGAGCTCTTGCTTAGGGCTGAAACGTTGGCTTGAAATTCCTTTTTCAAAATCTCTCTCTTTGAATCCTCTTTTTTTCTTCTTTTGTTCTTCTTGTTGATTTCCTTATTCTTCTTGTTGATTTCCATATTTTTGTCCCTTTTATAGCTTTAAGAAATAGTGAAAAATATTCTAGGCTGAAAAAGAGCCGTTAGACTGCATTAAATGAGCATTAAAAGTATTTAAAATGGGTTAAAAATTAGCCATTGCAGAAAAATTCCATCACAGGGGTCGACTTATGAGTCGACTCATGCCTGGGGGTTGACTCATTGAGTCGACCTCTGTGGAAAATTGTCACAGAAGAGAACGGGATCCGAGGTTCTGTAAAACTGGCAAAAAGACCCGCAGAGGTCGACTCATGAGTCGACTCATGCCTTGGGGGTCGACTTATTGAGTCGACTCACAGAGAGTGCCAAGACAGTGCCGGTCAGGAATTTCAACGTGCCAGTCACCTCATGTGCCATGAGTCGACTCATGATTTTCAATCATACATATCTTTCAAAATACAAGTCCAAAATCAATAAAATTTTCACCATTGGATCACAAATCTTTTGTTCTATCATTTGATACTATCAAATCAGGATTTTGGTAAAATTATAATTTTGCCCCTGAAGAGCAATAAGATTTTTTTTCAAATGAGAAATATTAGTACCCCTTCAACTGCTTTGTAATCATCAAAATCAATCTAAGGAGCAACAATCTCCCCCTTTTTGATGATGACAAAATATTTGAACAAAAGTATTTATATGAATCAATGATCATGAATTTTAATGAAATGCATTATAGGTAGTTTGAAGATAACTAGAAAATTTACTATCAACTTATAAGTGCATTTGCTTGAAAAGAAGATTGATTTTTTTGGCATGTGATACATGTGCCCATTTGCATAAATAATTTGCCCATTGCTTAATGATTTGAAAATTTGCTCATTTGATTATGTGATTTTGGTATCAGAGTAGAAAATTTATTTTTGTTATTAGAGCAAAGCAGAATTTACCTTATGATTTAAAAATTGCGTATTTGAAAATATCTCATTTGCTCATTTGCTTGTTTTTCAAATTTCTTAGCATTTTGAAAATTTGCTCATTCTCATTTGATTATTTAGTTTTAGTATCAGAGCAAGTTGCATCTTGAAAATTTGCTCATTCTCATTTGATTATTTAGTTTTAGTATCAGAGCAAGTTTAACAATTAAGTGCATCAATGCATGTCTAAGAATTAATTATAAAGTATATCAGAGCATGTCAAATTTTAAGATGTATCAGAGTATGTCTAATTTTAAAGCATATCAGAGCATGTCTTAGAAGTAATTTTAAAGGTTGCTCAATTGCTTTGTGCTTAGCAATTCACTTATTTTGTTATCAATCATATTTTTGATATTTTAATTTCTCCCAATTCACTCATTTTATTTTTAAGTCTTTAATTTATCTTTCTTTTGATACTTTTGCTTAGAAATTCACTCATTGTATTTTTAAGTCATTTAATAATCTTTCTTTTGAGTTAACAATGTTTGATGATGTCAAAAAGGGAGAAAAATTAAAGAAAAGTATCAAAAGCAAGATTATTAAATGACTTAGAAATTCACTCATTGTATTTTTAAGTCATTTAATAATCTTGCTTTTGATACTTTTCTTTAATTTCTCTCCCTTTTTGACATCATCAAACATTGTTAACTCCCCCTCCTTTTTTGAATACATTTTCTCTTTAGTGTTTCTTCAAACTTCTTGTGCTAACCATTAATGTTTACTCCCCCTGAATACAGCAATCATAAAACAAAATATGCCATTGAGTATCATAGATATGAATTAGCAACAAAGAGAAGATATATAATCAAAAGATGATTGATACCATTACAAAGAGTAGATATATAATTAAAAGATGATTAAAACCATAGTTGTTTCAATACATATTTCATAATATAAAAGTCAACTAGTTAACATCATTACATGGCCCAAATGACAGATCCTAGAAAGAACAACAGACATGACTAAACAACAAGGATCTAGTAGAGCTCATGACTCTATGGATCAGAATCAGATGTATCAGAGATGGGGTGGGGAGATGATGGATCATGACCAGGGACTCGTCCTCTACCCCGTCTGCCTCTGCCACGAGTGGAGGTGCTGGCATGAGTAGGTGGGCGAGATGATCCTGGAGGCTGAGAACGTTCAGAGGTCAAAGACTAGACTGCAAGAGAGAGCCTGATGGAATCAAGAACGTTCAGAGCTCTCGAAATAGACTAAAGCAGTGCAGTGAACTGTGTAGAAGCATGCTCACTAGAGCCTCTGATCTCTCTCCTTAAAAAATCAAAACCACCCTCCAAAACACCTCTGAGTCTGCCAGCCTCCGCAGTTAGGTCTGTGACCTCAATAGTGCTCTCCTGTGGCTGCGGATGGGCCAAAGCTAAGACTTGCGCCTGCAAGTCAAGTACTCTCCCAGTCAGTCTCAAAATGTAATCCTCGAGCTGCTGAATCCGAACTGACTGATCTGTGATCATCTGAAATATAGTGGAGATATGGGGGATCAAGATCTGATAAGATGTATCTAATGATGTGGATCCCGATGCAAATGTAGAAGTGCTCCACTGACGAGAAAGCAAGGAAGCCACACGCTGAAAAATCTGCTCAATCTGATCATCAGCCAATCTGTACTCTGAGGGAGGTGTTCTGCTGTCTGGCTGCTGAACTGGTGTGTGCCTCCTGGTGGACTCTGAAGGGCCAGCCTCTGGATCTGAAACAAACTGGATATCTGGAGATGCTACCCTGAAGTCATGGCGAGGTGATGAGGGACCTTCTTCCTCAGCTCTGTCCTCAGCTCTTTCTTCTGTATCCTTGATCCAACCACCATCAATCCTAGTGAATCCCATGCGGTGCAGAGTGTGTTGGTTGATGGTGTCTGCGTGCGAAAGCCTAGCAGTTGCCTTCCCCTCAAAACTAACTCCAAACCTCCTGAAAACTAGTGTGAGGGCCATACCAAAAGGCAGATGTGCCTTGGATCTATTTAGTGTTTCTCTCATGGCCTCAATCATTAAAGCAGGGAGGTTTAAGGGGGTTTGAGTGATCACATAAATATTATACATATGTCTCGGCCAGAAAGGAGGTCATGTCTACCACTTCTCGGGAGGAAAAGCTTTGTCACTAATTGATGTAGAATTCTCATTTCAATTGACAAGATTTTGGCTTCTAATTTACTTAGACTTCCCGAGTAAGCTCCTCCTAAAATTACATTGATCCCCTCTTCCTTCACTGGGAGTTCCATGTTAGAATATCCCTCACAGGGCAAATGTAGAATCTCTCCCAAAATAATAGGATCTAAGCAGATATCAATTCCCTTAACAATAGAAGTTACTGTTCCATTGCCATAGTGCAGATTTAGATAAAACTCTCTAACCAAGTCTACATATGTAACTTTCTTGAGAGAACAGTAAAATTCCCAACCTTGGTTTTTGATCTTTGACCCAAAGGAGAAACCCTCTTTTTCAAAAAACCTGAAGTCCACATTCTTGCCGGTTTCTACCTTTCTGTCAGAGAGAGGGATTTTGCTAGGGCTAAGGGGAGACTGAGAGGGACCTGGTGCAGACACTGAAGCTGGAATGGGAGCAGAGGTGGTCTGAGAAGCTTGCCTTTTTCTGCGGACACCTTCTTCCAGCGCACGGACTGATTTCCTTCTTTGAGGAGTTTCATCTTTGGTGCCATTCTCACCACAAGAGCAGGCAGGGAGACTCGGAAATCAAATGGGTGAGGAGAAGGAGGGTTACTAGAGGATGGAAAGAGATTTTGGTGGAGAGAAATGATGATTTTGAGAAGAACGATGGAAGCTAGGGCACGCTCCAACCGCTTCAATCAAGGGAGAAGGATGTGAGAAGCTCCTTTCCCAAGGGGTGATTTGAGGTGGAGATGTGAAGGGAGAATGATCTTGGGCTAAATCCTTGGTTTTGGAGAGAACGAAGATGTGGACGAAGAGTCTTGGAGGGAGGAAGACGAAGAAGAAGAATGAGTCGGCTCATGAATGGGCTTTAAGTTAAAAAGAAAAGAACCCGTGGGAAGTTGGCAAAGAATTTCAAGTATGCCATTGGGTCGACCCTAGGGGGTCGACTCATGAATCACAAAAATTCAGAAAAAATATGAATAAATTTTGGAAAAATTTAAAATTTTGAGAGAAAAAATTTTGCTCAATGACAAGTTGTGATAATAATAATCTTGAGGCTTTAGGTCCAAGAGAAATGATGAAAATTGAACTCAAAGAATTTTTGACATCGATTTCTTGAAATTTGAAAAATATTTAGGCAAAAGGATCAAGAATTCCTAGATTTCTCATAATTTCACAGAATCTATCCTCACTAAGGGCCTTTGTAAAGATATCAGCTAATTGATTTTCAGTGCAAACATATTCAAGAATTATATTTTTATTTTGAACATGTTCTCTTATAAAATGATGTCTTATTTCAATATGTTTAGACCTTGAATGTTGAATTAGATTTTTAGTTAGATTTATGGTGCTAGTGTTGTCACATCTTATGGGTGTTCCATTAAGTTTGATACCAAAGTCTTCGAGTTGTTGCTTAATCCACAAGATTTGAGCACAACAACTTTCGGCTGCAATGTATTCGGCCTCAGCCGTAGACAGTGCTACCGAATTTTGTTTCTTGCTAAACCAGGAGATTAGGTTAACTCCAAGAAATTGGCAAGTTCTACTAGTGCTTTTTCTGTCTAATCTATATCCAGCAAAATCAACATCTGAATATCCTATTAAGTCAATTAGTGAGTCCTTAGAGTACCATAATCCTAGAGTTTGAGTACCATTTAAATATCTAAGGATTCTTTTAACAGCATTCAAGTGAGACTCTTTAGGATTAGATTGAAATCTAGCACATAAACAAACACTAAACATGATATCAGGCCTACTTGCTGTTAAATATAATAGAGAGCCAATCATACCTCTATAGTATTTTAAGTCTACGCATTTACCTTCTTCATCCTTGTCAAGCTTACATGAGGGGCTCATGGGTGTGCCAATTGGTTTGGAGTTCTCCATTCCAAATTTTTTGAGTAATTCCTTGGTGTACTTGCTTTGGGTGATGGAGATTTCCTCTTTTATTTGTTTGATTTGAAGTCCGAGGAAGAAAGTAAGTTCTCCCATCATGCTCATCTCGAACTCCCCCTGCATGAGCTTAGCAAAGTCTTGACAAAGAGATTCATTAGTAGACCCAAAAATTATGTCATCAACATAAATTTGTATAATTAACATATCATTTTGACTTTTTTTAATAAAGAGGGTTGTGTCTACATTACCTCTTGAAAAACCATTATTTAGTAAGAATTTGCTTAGCCTATCATACCAAGCCCTAGGTGCTTGTTTTAATCCATATAGAGCTTTATTTAATTTAAAAACATGATTAGGAAAAGCATGATTTTCAAATCCTGGGGGTTGTTCTACATAGACTTCTTCAGCAATATGTCCATTCAAAAATGTACTTTTGATATTCATTTGAAATAATTTAAATTTTATAAAGCAAGCATATGCAAGTAGAAGTCTAATGGCCTCTAATCTAGCAACAGGTGCAAAGGTCTCATCAAAATCAATTCCTTCTTCTTGATTATAACCTTTAGCATTCAATCTTACTTTATTTCTTATTACATTTCCATGTTCATCTAATTTGTTCCTAAATATCTATTTTGTGCCAATTATTGAATAATTTTTAGGTCTTGATACTAAGGTCCATACATTATTTCTTTCAAATTGATTAAGTTCCTCTTGCATTGCATTAATCCAATTGTAATCATTTTCAGCTTCTTCAATAGTTTTTAGTTCAAGATGAGATACAAAAGCACAATGATTAAATACTTCTCTAAGTGAAGAATGAGTTTTTACCCCATGCATAGGATCACCAATAATTAGCTCCTTAGGGTGATTGTGAACATACCTCCATTCTTTGGGTAGGTCATTTGTACCTTGAGATTGTTCTTGAAGTTCTTCACCTCCCTCATCCTGTTTGTCTTCATGTTCCTTATCCTCTTGAATTGTTGAATCTTTCAGAGTGATCTCCTTTATTCCTTCTATAAGAGGATCTGTATCATCAACACCTTCATTCTTCCTTAAAGGAAGATCGTTAGATTCATCAAAGACAACATGTATGGACTCCTCTACTACTAAAGTTCTTTTGTTAAAAACTCTAAAAGCTTTACTAGTGGAGGAGTAACCAAGAAAGATTCCTTCATCTGATTTTGCATCAAATTTTCCAAGTCTTTCTTTACCATTATTTAACACAAAACATCGGCAACCAAAAATATGAAAATAAGCAATATTAGGTTTTCTTTCTTTCCAAAGCTCATAGGGGGTTTTCTTTAAAATTTGTCTAATCAAAGCACGATTTAAAATGTAACATGCTGTGTTAATTGCTTCCGCCCAAAAATATCTTGGAAGGTTGCTTTCACATAGCATGGTACGTGCCATTTCTTCTAAGGTTCTGTTTTTCCTTTCTACTACCCTATTTTGTTGGGGTGTTCTAGGTGCAGAGAAGTTATGGCCTATTCCCTTTTCATCACAAAAATTTTCAAAGTTTCAATTTTCAAATTCAGTTCCATGATCGCTTCGAATATTTTGAATTGAAAATCCTTTCTCATTAGTGATTTTTTGATAAAATTTAGTGAAAACATGAAAAGTTTCATCTTTGTGTGCTAAAAAGAAAACCCAAGTAAAATAAGAGTAATCATCTATAATTACAAAACCATATCATTTTCCTCCTAGACTAGTGGTTCTAGTAGGTCCAAATAAGTCCATATGCAAAAGCTCCAAAGGTCTAGAGGTTGAAATAATATTTTTAGATTTAAATAAAACTCTTATTTGTTTACCTAGTTGACATGCATCATAAATTCTATCCTTCTCAAAATTCAGTTTTGGCAAACCAAGAACTAATTCTTTCTTAATTAATTTTGAAAGAGAATGCATGCTAATGTGTGCAAGTCTGCGATGCCAAAGCCAACTAGTTTCATTAACTTTAGCATTCAAGGATACTAGGCATTGCATGTTTATTTTGGCTAAATCATTTAAATCTACCATATAAACATTACCATGTCTATGTCCAATAAATTTAATGCCATCATTAATAGGACTAGTTACAATACAAACAGACGATTCAAAAATAACTTTATATCCTTTATCACAAAATTGACTAATGCTTAGTAAGTTATGCTTTAAACCATCTACTAACAAAATATTTTCAATGTATTTGGAGGGAGTGATACCAATGTTACCTATACCGATGATCTTTCCTTTGCCATTATCTCCAAAGGTGACCATCCCTCCATCCTTAGCATCAAGAGTGATGAATTGGGATTCATCACCAGTCATGTGTCTCGAGCATCCACTGTCAAGATACCATTTTCTGTTTCCTCCTTGGGATGCTAGACACACCTGCAAGCAAAAGTCAATTTTTGTTTTAGGTACCCAAGCTTTCTTGGGTCCTTTTTGGTTAGTCATAATGGTTCCTTTTGGAACCCATATTTTCTTTACAGTTGAGTTTGCAGACTTGTTAGAGAAGCAAGTGTATGCCTTATGTCCTACTCTACCACATTTGAAGCAAGTAATATTAGAAGACTTGTTACTTAAAGAGTTTACATAAATATTTTTTAGATATTTTTATTTTTTCAAGGGGTTATAGCCAAGTCCAGCCTTATCATACATGGCTTTTTGATTATCAAGAATCATATTAAGTTTATTTGAACTCAAGGTGAATTTTTCTACTATTGGTTTTAGCTTGGCAATTTTATTCTTTAAGCTTTGATTTTCTTGAAGCAGGATGGATTTTTCAATTGAAATATTTTTAGTTTGTTTCAATAAAGATTGATTTTTTAATTTTAGATCTTTGTTCTTCATCCCTAGTTTCTTTAATTCATCAACTAAATCATAGAATGCTTCATGTAATTCTTCAAATGTAAAGTCACTAGGAGTTTCAGAAATTACCTCATTTTCGTGTGCCATAAGGTACAGGTTGGCTTGTTCGATTGAGTTTTCCTCATCGGAGCTTGAGTCATCACTCGCACTCCAAGTGGCCATCATGGCCTTCTTCTTGTACTTCTTGGGACCTTTCTTCAGTTGTGGGCATTCGGATTTGAAGTATCCCGGCTTCTTGCATTCGTAGCAGATAAGGGGTTGGTCTTTCTCTTTTTCTTTGCTCTGTTCCCCTTTTGTGAATGGCCTCTTCCTCATTCCTTGTTTCTTTTTTCTCAGAAACTTTTTGAATCTTCAGGTAATGAGTGCCATCTCTTCATCCTGTTCTTCATCTTAGTGTCATCATTTTCTTCATCTGGTGGAGCTGTGGATTTGAGGGCAATTGTTCTTTTCTTTTTGACTTCTTCCTCTTGATGTTGCTTCATGGTTAGCTCATGAGTCATCAATGATCCAAGAAGCTCTTCCAAGGGTAGAACGTTCAAGTCCTTAGCTTCTTGGATGGCAGTCACTTTGGCTTCCCAAGTTCTTGGTAAGAACCTGAGAATCTTCTTACAAGCTCACTGTTAGTATAGGACTTACCAAGACTCTTTAAACCATTAATAATATCAGTAAAGCGAGTAAACATGCCAGTTATGGACTCATCATGCTCCATTTTAAATAATTCATATTTATGCACAAGCATGTTGATTTTAGACTCCTTTACTTGATTGGTTCCCTCATGGGTTACTTCTAACCTATCCCATATTTCTTTAGCAGATGAGCAAGTAGAAATGCGATTAAATTATTAGCATCAAGAGCACAATAAAGAACATTCATTGCTTTAGCATTTAATTGGGCCATCTTCTTATCAACCTCATCCCATTCTTTCTTGAGTTTGGCTGATTCCACACCATCTATAAATTTAGTGGGTGTGTGAGGACCATTCACTATGATACTCCACATATCATAGTCGAGTGCTTGAATGAATATTTTCATCCGAGCTTTCCAATAGGTGTAATTAGACCCATTGAAAAGTGGAGGTCGGTTGGTAGATTGCCCCTCGGCTAGAGAAGTGCCGACTTGAGTTGCCATAGATCTTTGGCTCTTTGATTGTTTAGATCAAAGTAGGGCTAGAGCATCGGGCTCTGATACCACTTGTTGCCCAGCTATGCAACCCAAGAGGGGGGGTGAATTGGATTTCTAAAAATTTTAGTCTTAACTTATGACTTATGAGAAGTGTTTGACAATGCTAAATAAATAGGGAGAGTAGAATTAATTCAAGGCTAATAGCAAGAGCAAGAATGCAAGAGAATAATGAAGAGATAAAGAAGAGCAATTAGACACACACCAAACAAAAAAATTTATAGTGGTTCGGTGCCAACCTTGCACCTACATCCACTCCCCAAGCCCCTACTTGGAAATTTCAATCCACTAATCTTATATTCAACCCAAATACAAACATCGGAAACTCTGACTCTAGCTATTCCAAGCTAGTCCACTTGTTTCTCGGGTACAAGCCAACCCAATACACTCTGATTCTAGTTTGGATCAACCTTCTCTTATTTTGGAACCCCTCCAAAATAAAACCAATCACTCAAACTGAGTATAACAATTTATAGCACAAATAAGCACAAAGAAAGCTCCTTCAATGAGCGAATATAACTTAAAATACACTTTACTTAAAAGAAGAAGACCCTTTTTGAATTTTCTCAAGGTGGATGGAGACTTGAAAGTGTACTTGAGGAGTTGGTGAGCTTGAATTAAAGGCTTCTTGAAAGCTTTGAATGAGCTCTTGCTTATGGCTGAAACGTTGGCTTGAAATCCCTTTTTCAAAATCTCTCTCTTTGAATCCTCTCTTTTTCTTCTTTTGTTCTTCTTGTTGATTTCCTTATTCTTCTTTTGATTTCCATGTTTTTGTCCCTTTTATAGCTTTAAGAAATAGTGAAAAATATTCTAGGCTGAAAAAGAGCCGTTATACTGCATTAAATGAGCATTAAAAGCATTTAAAATGGATTAAAAACTAGTCATTGCGGAAAAATTCCATCATAGGGGTCGACTCATGAGTCGACTCATGCCTGGGGGTCGACTCATTGAGTCGACCTCTGTGGAAAATCGTCACAGAAGAGAACAGGATCCGAGGTTCTGTAAAACTGCAAAAAGACCCGCAGAGGTCGACTCATGAGTCGACTCATGCCTTGGGGGTCGACTCATTGAGTCGACTCACAGGGAGTGCCAAGACAGTGCCGGTCAGGAATTTCAGCGTGCCAGTCATCTCATGTGCCATGAGTCGACTCATGAGTCGACTCATGATTTTTAATTATGCATATCTTTCAAAATACAAGTCCAAAATCAATAAAATTTTCACCATTGGATCACAAATCTTTTGTTCTATCATTTGATACTATCAAATCAGGATTTTGGTAAAATTATAATTTTGCCCCTGAAGAGCAATAAGACTTTTTTTCAAGTGAGAAATATTAGTACCCCTTCAACTGCTTTGTAATCATCAAAATCAATCTAAGGAGCAACACTTTCTAATCTCCTTTTTGTTTTTGACCAAAAGATTTTTTCCAAGTCATCTAGGATTGAGAATACACAGGATGCGATCTCCTCTTACTAAGAGTGATCGATTCTATGTTGACCTACTCATAACCTTCATATACACTCCACCATATCCAGAATACTCCGTACATGTCTTAATGCCATGTCTGGGTATGAACCAAAATATGGGTTCATGTACACAAGATTTTATGATGGCTCAGGTCTAAGGATCACTTGCACAACTTTCACTTAGAGAACCATCTTTGACATGTAAGTAAGGCTTCCGTAAGATGTTCTCTTTTATCGAGTCAATTCAGTGGACTTATTTTTCAAATGAGCACACACATCCTTGTATTAGTGTCCCACACAAGTGGCTAGTGAGATCTGCCACCCTCTCTATCGAGCATACATAAGATGTGCTAGTCTATCCGAAACATTGATCTCCAACTCAATGCTCCTACGACCAGAAATATTTAAGATTAAGATTTTAGGATTTTAGGTCTCACTAGCATGACCCATTGATGTCTCCTAAAATCATTGTCCTAATCTTTGGGTTCATCATAATTTTAGACATAATAAAATGTAGCTAATATGATGAATCAATACCTCAAATAATAAATATCATTTCATAAGTTAAAAAATTATAAAGAAAAGTTCCATCGCAACACACTTACGATTAGCTTATAGAGCACTCTTCTTTCAATTACTAGATGGTTACTTTGATTGGTATAAGAAGATTATTCTTATACTACTGGCTTAGGTTCAAACCTATAGGGTCACACTCAAAAGAAATTTCTGACTGATCATAGGGCTGATCAATGATTAAGAATCATTCTAGGATAAAAAGTCAATTTGATTGATGATTAACCCTATGTAAAAGTTATAATAAATCAATTCACTAATTATTAATAAATTATAGGAGGATTGATTAGTAATTAAATTATTAATTAACTCAATTTGATTGAGTATTAAGTTTTGGATCAAATCTAATTGAATTGGATTCAATTTGGTTTGACCCGATTAGGTTATGAGATGACCTAATTGTTAAGGGTGTTCAATTCCTGATATGATCAGGACTTGAGCTCGATTAATTTTTGATTTAATTAAAATTTAATCAAAGCTATTTACTATCTAATTAGATTAAGTTTAGTGATCCAATTGGGTTTAACCTAATGTGGTTAGGTTAAGAATCTAATTAGATGAGCAAATAATTCGAATTCGAATCCTTTGCACCTCTTTTTTCTGTGCCCTCTTATTCTTCATGTGAAAAATATTTTTACATAATTTTTTTCATACTTAAAAGTTTTTTTTATATTTTTATCTAATTTTTTTAAATTAAAAATTTATTGGTTTAAATTTGAGTTCAAATAGATTTGAATTTGAATGAAAATCTAGAGTCCAAATTGAGTTTGACTCTCCTCTTCACTTCACCACCTTTCTCCACACATAAAGTATTTTTGCATGAGATTTTTTATACCATTCTAATGTTGGTTGACCCCTCTCTGAGTTTATAAGATAAAAATAAAGTTTGATTTAAAATTTAATTCAAATTTGATTTGAATTGATGATAAGGATCAACCAATGTTTGAATTTAAACCGAAACTACCTCTTTCTTATCCTTATCTTCTATGGGACATCAATCTTAAAAAGAGATCAGTTTTGTACAAGATTAAGAGTGATTTTTAGTGTGAGAAACCTGAGTAGGGACATGAAAAGTTGAGAGTGGGTTGGGCTTCCGTACATGAGAAATAGAGGAAGTGTTCTTCCTCTCAGGCATGAGCGTGGGTTCTAGGGTTTCAACTCTAGATTTTGCAAGAAAAAAATATAAGAGTGAGTCTTGTCCAATCTTCCACACCATCACCTCCTCATAAAGTTTCATCTTTTGATCCAAAAGAGTCTAGGAGATCCAAAGAAAGGAGCTTGGATCAGCCATCTAGAGCTTTCGATGCGAGCTAGCACTCCCGTGAAGGAAGATCTGATCAGGACTTTGAGTGGATGATCTGTAGAGGCCGGACGATCTGTGCAACTGCTCAATATTAGTGAGAGCTTCATACCACACCTACCAACAGCAGAGATCATTGATCCATAAAAAAGTGATGAGTTCTGAACTCAACCAATATGATCTAAAGATTAGATCAGATTCCGGGCATCGATGCGATCGATGCAGTTTTTTATTTTATATCATATTTTATATGTAAATTTTTTATATCATAGATCTTTAATAATAGTTTAGATCTGATCTAAGGTATGTTTAGAATATTAAAATATTTAATCTTTTATTATTCTGCTGTATAATTTAAAAATACATGCTTTAAACTATCCATTTTTCTTTCACACACACTTTAGGATTTGATCTTGATATGATTTAATTAGAATTTATTATAAATTTTAAGGGTTAATTTGATATGTTAGCATATTGTATTAATCCAAGTTCTCAATTAAGTTAAGTTCAAAGTGTTTAAGCTAAACCAAACCTGTTGTTTTGACCTGATTGGATTAGGTCTAAATTAATCGATTTTCTACCTAACTTGGAAGTGTTTCAAGTGTGCAAGGAGTCCTCCATGCCACCTGGTGTCCATGCTGAAAATAAATGACGCCCACTCTTTTTAGTGTTAAGGAAGATGGAGAGTCCTCCTTTAAGTATCTTACCTATCTCTTCATTTCCATTGATTTTTTTTATTATCACATACCAAATAAATATGAAAAATTTATGGGGTGTAGAAGAGGATGAGTCCTTCTATGTGAAAGCTCTTCTATGCTATTTAATTCATCAAAGAATTATTTCTCTGTATGAAAAAGTGGGGGGAGCGCCAAGAGTTGGTGCCCCTTGGAACGCCTTGCCATCCCTTCTTTTCCTATTTAAATAAGATGCCGCCTATGGGATAGGGGCTGAGAAATCTTGAGATTTTGAAATGTGATAAGAGAGAAAAAAGTCAAAAAAAATAGAAAAAAGAGTGGAAAAAGAGTGGAAAAGATAGAAAGAAGAGAGGTGAAAAAAAAGCAAGTATGGTGTGCATGTCCTAGGATTTGATTTTTTCATTTGTTGGAGTTCAAAATCAATTCCTAGATTGTGAGATTTCTAGAGAGAATTCTCTTGGCATGATCTTAATAGAGGAATCAAAGGCAAAAGTATGTTGATGCAATTGTTCTTCAAGAAGAAAGTTGATTGAGTTCTTGTGAAGAAAAGGTTGCGATAGTACACCGATTGGGAAGGACCTGCTAGAAAATCGGATAGGGTGCATGTGTAGATTTCAAAAATCTTTTTGATTATAGTAAAAAAACAATCAGATTAAATTCTTGAACCCTATATGCAATAGATCTCATTTAATCATACCTAAGCTTAGGAGAAAAGACATACATATAATCTGAAAATAAAAGTAAGTATGAGATCAAATCTCAATATCTTAGTGTGGGTAGAAATTCACCACTATCGATGATCTCAGATTTGAAAGTTCTCGAACTGTATGCATGTCCGACCTCTATGGATATCCACTAGGATCAATCTTGAATCGATCTTCTCATAGTAGATCTTTCTTCTCCAAATAGGATCTCAGCTCTTTAGAATCTTGATTAACTCTTTGATCTAGACTGCAGAATTAACTTTTTGATCTACAGCATTTTCTCTTCGTTTCTTGCTGTAGATGAACAACTCCTCAACTCTTGGCATGTAGAAAGGTGTGATGCCCAACCTTTGGGCATGGGAAAAAGAGAGGGAGAAAGTGTGGCATGGAGGGTGAGAGATCTGGTTTTTCATCAATAAAAACTCTTTTTTAAAACCCTAGGAGACCTTTTCATTGTATAGGCCCTTCCCTGATTCAAAACAAGAATCCAGTTAACTTAAAAAGGTATATCCTTATCTCATAAAGATTTCTACCTTTTTTAATTTGATTTTTTTCAATAAAATTGACTTAATTGGTAGGTTATCAGTCCCTTTTAGCAAGCACATGGGGTGCCTCATGTTATATAGGGTAGGTAGTTGGGGCGCCAAGGGTTGGCACCCCATTCTAGAGTTTTTATTCAAGAGAGAGGGTGTGGCCCCTCTCTCTCTCCTCCACACCATGCCATAAGAGGGGGCGGGCCCCTCTTGCATTATCTAGGAGATTGGTGCCCCTTGGTCCTGCCAAAAAGAGAGGTAGGTGCCACCCTTCTTTCTATTTATTCCACACACCACTAAGAGATAATAAGTTGATAATGAAGAGATAATAAGGAGATAATTTAGCCAACTAATTGACTTAATCTAATCCTCTTGGGCTCACAATTAGGTGCTCAATTAAATCCAAATAGATTTAGGTTAGATTCAAGGCTATGGACTTGATCCAATCAAAGACTCGAGAAGAATTAAGTTTAACCATGTGCTAGCATGGTTCTCTTCAACCTAATAGGATTTTAATAAATCCTAACCTAATTAGAACTTCATAAGTCCAATTGATAACTTCAAGATTAAATCCTTTAATGTATGACCCCATAGGCTTTATTCTATCTTGTAGTGAGATATATTGTGATTTCAATCGCAATATCATAGAAACTCTTTTCAATAGATTGAAATATTTTCAATTATATCCTTCGAAGATCATCGATCATCAAGATGATATCCGATGAGTCCCACAATCTACTAGTGATATCTAACAGTATATAGTGGTAATTCAGTAGAATAAAAGTATGAATCCTTAAGTACAGTTATCATATGATTCAGTTCTTCTATTGTGAGTCTCGACTTGATGGAGGTCATGGAGAATTCATCAGATCTCATTATCAGTCATATGTTAGATTAACTCGACTCGAGTTCATTTATGAATCCTGTGAAAACTTATTTTCAGTATTTACACTTGTTTTGGCCAAAGACTTTCTAAACTCAGTCTCATAAATTGCATAGGACTTTTTCTTTCTTACCAAGGTCGATAGATTTCTTCTAGGTGCATCATACTCCAAATAGAAAATCTGAACCTACTGAAGCCAACATATACAGTAAGGATCTGAATAGCTAGAGACCAAGAGAACGCACAGTCAGACTCAATAGCCTCACTGCGAATAGCCAATGACACCACAGGTTAAAGGACCACTCACACCACTGCAGTATCGAGAAGACCACTAATGAGTGAGTATACATCCATGTGGTTTCTCATATTGATCACGCTCAGTGCAAGTTATTCTCTAACAACCACCCACACCCTTATCATAATATCCCTACACTACAGATCCAAGACTCATCTGTGCACAAGGGAGGTGAACTGTGCATCAATCTTGAAAGGATTGATCATTATCCTTCGTGATGATCCTTTAATCGAGAAGATGGGTATTAGATACTATGTCGAGTGACTTTTGGACAAGTGAGAGTTATTAAAAATATGTCTCAAAAGTCAATCATCAACCTGTTGATGGTTGAGCAACTTTATATTGTAATTGATTTGTTAATAAATAAAATATATTTTTGATATTTTCATCACAAGTTTTTATCTTCTAATAAACTCCATTATTGTGATGAAGTCCTTAAGACTATTTAGATTCGATAAAGAGAGGATTTATCGATTAGTCCTTAAAATTGTTCACGACCAAATGATAGGCTGTTAATAAGGATGACAGCTTCTATCGAGCATAGGTCACTGTAGACCATATGAGTTGGTTGTTCTCTTAATCAAGAAGTGTGGAGATACTGTTATGGCATACAGGTGAGATATAAAGGTACATCATCATTGAACGTGACCAACTCCAGAGCATTCTGCTGTCAAGAATGTCTCTGATGGGATATAGATTTAAGTATCCCTTAGACCTGAGATCACCTCAATGACTTGCAAGCAACTCACTGTGCTTTGGTACTGGACTAACTAAATTTTTAATTCAGTGACGGAAGGCTTTTGGACACAGTCAAGTACTTGCGAAGTCGGAGTGTGATCAAGATGAGATTGACCACTCCAAGAGTTGGAGAAGAATGAGTCGCTGTATTTCAATTTAGCAAAACTTTGACCAGGATAATCCATTAGATAGATTTGATATTTTGAAATACAATGTGGACAACCTAATTAGAGTTGACAATTGAACTCTGAGGTGTCCTATGAATATTTTGGTCAAGGGGATGAATTATATGAAAACTATATCCGCATGGGTTCTAAGGATGTTGTTCTACACATTCGACCTATCAGACCATCGGGTACCATTGCTAGATGGTCACTTCGATTGGTATAAAAATTTATTTTTATACTACCGACTTAGGTTTGGACCTATGAGGTAACACACATTAGAGTTCACGATCCGATCGGATGGTTGATCAATGATTAAGAATCATCCTAGGGTTAAACGATCAATACGATTGATATTTAACCAAGTGTAAGTGTTGCAGGAGGATCGATTAGCAATTTGATTGCTATTTGGCTTAATTTGATTAAGCCAATGGGCTGAGATTAAGTCTAATTAAATATGATTTAATTAAATTTAGTTTGGACTTGATTGGATCAAGTCCAATTGGTTTATTGGATTAGCCAAATGCAAGAAAAAACTAATCCTAGTTCAATTAGGACTTGGGTAACCTAATTTCTAATTTGATTAAAAAATTAAATCAGATTTAAATTAATTTAATTTGATTAAATTAGATTCTTAATTGAATTAAGATCTATTTTAATTATGTTGATATGATTTTGATTTGATTTAGTTTGAGAAATCAAATTTGAACAAGTCATAGATTGAATCCTAGTAAGACTAGGATTTCAAATTCTATGAGATAGAGTTTTAAGAAACCAAAACTCTTTCCTTATGGCACTGATTTTATCCAATTTTTTTTTAGAATTTTTGTAGATTTTTTATAAGATTTTACCCATCCAAGGGCGCACCCATTGCTGATGGTCCACATACAAAAAGAAAGAGGGGGCGCCCAAGAGTTGGGCGCCCCTTGTCTTGCCATGTTTGGATAATCCTTGACTAGGTATTTGACCTAGATAAGGACTCTATCATATCTTTCTATTTAAAATAAATTTCTTCATAAAATTTTTGTGAAAAATATAAGAAAAGAGACCTTTGGGGTGTGCAAAAATCAGAGTGAAAGAAGGTTGGAGCGTGGAGATACAATAGACACAAGACTAGGTATCTAGGTGAGAGCAAAGAGAAGAAGAAAAGAGTCTTCTTCTAGGGTTGCTGTGTTCACCTCTTCCCTTCCTCCATCTTGAGTTTCTTGAGAGTGTCTCAGATCTAAAACTCTTTTTCCTACTTCTCATCTTTGGAAGAGAGTCCTAATCAAGAAGAAGGAGGTATCTGATCGACCATCGAAGAAGGATCAGTGCAGTACTGGCATACTATGCTGATTTTCGAGACCAAGACTTCTGATCGTGATTCATGGGCTCGTGTGGACGACTCTTAGAGGTCGGACGTATGTGCGACTCACAACATCATCCTCAAGCCCAGATTAGCAAAGTTAGAATGTTTAACTTGCAAGGTAATAGATCTGATCTATTATATTTTACGTACATTAGATGTAGTATAGAAACATGTTGATATGATCAACATGTAGTTCTTGCTCTTTATATTTTAATTTTTGATTTAATGCCATGTAATAATCATGTAATAAGATCTTAGATCTAGGATTCTTTGATTTTATAAGATAAATTTTGATTTATTTTAGTCTTTCGCTGTCTGATCTTGAAAAAGTTTCAAGATTTAACCCTAAAATCCTAGATCTGGTTCCTTCAGGAGGTCCTTGAAGGCTAGCAACCAAACAAAACTAAAACAACCTTCAGGATTTCAACAGCCTTGTAAATTCTATCGATAAAATTTTTTTCTATGATTTGAACTCCTTCTCCACCAGATTTAAAATCTATCTTTTGGGATCTGAAATTACTCTTGATGAAGCTTTCAAAAAATAAAAGATGTGGTGTAGAACTCCTTTTGGGCAGCCAAGAGGGGGCGCACAAAAAGGGAGGCATGCACAAGGAGGGCACTAGAAACCCTAGTGCCTCCTTTCTTTCCTTTTTAGGGTGGGCGACCAAGAAACCCTAGGGTTTCTTGCTTCTAGGACATGGAGAAGACAAGAGAGAGAGGAAAGAAGAAAGAGAAGGTTAGGGAGAAAATGATTTAGTATTTTTTTGATTCATCGAGTTAGAATACAATGTATCTTTATATACAAGGTCAATGTGACCCAACCCAAAAACTCTCCTGGCTAACTCAATATAAAATTACGCTCATCCAAGCCCATGTACATCCATAAATTGATCTAATCTTATAATCTTAAACTCAATCCTAGCCTAAATATAAGTTAGCCCTTCAAGGTCCAAAATTTCTGAACCTCAAGACCCGAAAGGTTGACAGCCTTTTGTCTTAGGGCCCAAGTTAGCCCTAGAAATCCCATGACCATCTCATGGACTTTGGATCTTGGCCTTAACTTTGATCCCCTGAGCCTTGGAAGCACCACATAAGACCTAACAATCTCCACCTTGGTGCTCCAAGGCCACAACCAACTCCATCCTATCCATCAAGTACATTAGTGTCACACATTTTTGAAAGCTATCCCGTAGAAGTACCTTCATCAGTGCATCCATTGGATTCTCCTTGGTGTAGACCTTCACCAGCTCCACCTCACCTTCTTCCATAAGCTCTCTGATCTGATGATACCTGATGTCGATGTGCTTCATCCTCGTATGGTAGATAGAGTTCTGTGCAAATAACAATGTACTCTGACTGTCGCAGTGCACCTAGATGGCCTCTTATGCGAGGCTATCTCTAATGCCAAGCCCTTCAACCATAGGGCCTCCTTTGCTGCCTTCATAATGTCAATGTACTCTACCTCAGTCATGGATAAGGCCATGATAAACTACAAGCACGATCTCCATGAAACGGGACCTCCAAACAGGCTAAATATAAAACCTATTGTCGACCGTCAGGTGTCAATGTCTCCATTGAAATCCACATCCACGAACCCTCCTATCAGTCTCTGAACCTCTTTGGATGTATTGGAGAGTCTCTCAGCACCTCCTCACTGTCCATAGCAGATGTCGACTCTAATAGTATCTGCCAAGTACCTGAAGATCTCCTTCAGTGTTCGTCAGTGCTCCCTGTCAGGCTATGCCATGAACCTATTGACCTGGCTCACTGCATGGATGATATTTGGCCTACAACACCCCATGATGTACATAAGGCTCCCCACACCAGAGATATATGGCACTTTCTCCATCTCCTGAGCCTCCACCTCAGTCTGTGGTGACATCATCTTCGAGAGTCTAAAGTGCCCAATGAGTGGTAGCTCTATCGGTTTTGCTTTCTTCATCCCAAACCTCTCTAAGACCTTCCTGATGTAAGCTTTCTCAGATAAATGCATCACCTTCTTGATTCGATCTCTGAAGATTTTCATGCCTAAGATCTTCTTCGCAGGCCCTAAATCCTTCATCTCAAATTTCTGAGACAAGGCTGCCTACATAACCTTTCTACTCTTGCATGCTATAAGCATATCATCCACATATGATAAGTCACATGTTTTTGTATTTATTATAGATATTTTTGATAATTTATGATGCTAACATCTTCTAAAAAATTTAATTTCATAAATAAATTAATTTTTTGTAAAAAAATAATTAATATATTTTTTTTTCAATTTTTTAAGCACAAAGTTGGAGCAAAACTCAAGCCAAAATATCCTAAAAATCAAATTTTATAACCTTCGATGCACGATGGATCGGCCGCTCGATCTACGGATTCAAGGGCATGGTCCACAGGAATAGTATGCCATCTTTGACATAGTCTATGATGGGTGAAAGTATTTTTGCATGATCAGACAGTGGAGATTAATCCAAATACAGGATCGGACGGTCCAGAATACACGTTACCATATGCAGCTGTGGTGGCCCACTCCCAATGCATGATCCGATGGCCCAAATTGATTTTGAATGAGATCCAATGATCTGTATTCATTATCGATTGAGAACTAATCAGAGGAAGGATTTTTTTGCACGATCTAACGGCCAAAATTCCATCCAATAGCTGATCCGACAATTGTGGTTATTCCCGACTGTGAATAGAAGAGATTAAGCACCATCCAATGGTCAAAATTCAATTAAGTGCATGATCTGATGGCTATTATCATTCTCGACTGAGAGAAGGACTTGAACAATGATTTTTGATCTAATCTGGATGGTCCAATGAAGATCCAATGGTTAGAAAATTAGGACATGGGTTTAATATGATTTTTAAAGATTTTAGGACTCCTTTTGCTACCAAAAAAAAGATGAAAAATTCACTTATAAATAGGAGGTCTGTGAATAAGAGAAGGAAGAAGAAAAATCAATGAAAAACTTAAAAAAAATTAGAAAAAAATTAGAAGGGTTTAGGGATCCAAGGAGAAGGAGAGAAATTGGTTCGCTCTATGGAGTATGAAAAAAAAAAGAGAGGTTATCAACCATCTTCTCGATGAGCTGTACCGATCAACTTTAGATCTTTATTATAGTTTTATTTTATTTTAATTTTTTGTAATAAAATTTTAATTTTAATTAATATAAATTTATTTTATTATACTTTAAATTTTTATTTTTTATTTTTATTGTAAATAGATGCTAGGATCTAGTTAGTAGATCTTAGTATAAATTTATTTTATGTACTTTAAATTTTATTATATATTTTTATTATAAATAGAAGCTAGGATTTAAACAGTAGATCTTAGTATCGAATTTATTTTTCATACTTTTAATTTTTACTTTTCGACTTAAAATTACTTTCTTCAAAATTTTATTTTTTTTATAAAATTAAAGATTTTAAATCAAAATCCTACCTTCTCTGTGGATTCGACCCAACTCATTACTTTCTACATATTTTTAATTTTTATAAAAGTCAAAATTAATTTGATAAGTACGGTGTTCTAACGATAACATCACGATCCTATCAATTTTTGGCACCGTTGTTGGGGAAGGCACCAATTTTAATGTTTGATTTCTTTAATTTTCTTGTGAATATAACTTACTAACTTTTTTAATTTTTTTATCTTTTTGTAGGAAAAAAAAGGGAGAAGAAGAAAAAAAGGGTGAAACATTTCAATTTGGTGAGATCAATCCTAATCCAAACTATTTTTTTTAATATTAATTACTATTTTCTTCAAATTAACCTAAAATTTATCCACATAAATCTAATAAAAATCACATGACAAGAGTAGAAACTTAATTATTTAGAAGCATTCATCATCTTAGATTTACTTTTGTTGATCGTTGGAGACAAGATAAGCTTTCAATTTTGATTAGTTTTATGCATCTAATTTAGTTGCATAGACTCTTTGTTGAAATTGATTGTGCATATTCATCTCAAATCAACTTAAGGGCAACATCCATAAAAAGATAAGATGAGGATTTCATCATCCTTTCTTAGTCCAAAAATAACTAACCAGCATCCTGTATTAACCCAAGCCTAACTAAAATTAAGTAGATGTTGACCCCTAGGATTATTGAGTTCAGTTTGATTATTGTGGTGAATTCAAGTGCAAAATAAGTTTGGACTCACCCCTAAAACTAATGTCTAAGACAAGAGGTTATAAAGGTTAAGCCTAAGTGGACTAATAGTTATTTAATTGGTTCTGTTAGCTTATCTGACCAATCTAATTGGTGTCTAAGGCAAGCAACGGGGGGACCCCCAAGACCCCACCTCTTACTTGGCTAGTTGAAGGAAGTGAGAACAAACCCAACATGCATCTAGACCGAGCCAGTCTACAGTGAACTATTAGGTTTAATTGTTTGCTAACTGGATTGCAATTAACACTTAACCGCAACTAATTTTTCTCATCTATCATCTTTAAGTCTAGGGCTTTCTTAAGATTCTCACTTTTAGAACTTTTCTCTTTTTTCCTCTTCTTTTTTCTTTCTCTTCTTCTTAAAAAAAAAGAAGAAAAAAATTTGAACCACACATATTAGGGTTTGTACTGGTACATGCTTGGTAGGAGATCTCTTTACCCTGACCTTATTGAACTTGATTTTGAAATTGAATGGCTGATCTATGTTAAATCTGATAATCAAATGACTGAAAATCTTGAGAACCACCTAGGCAGATGAAGGAATATTTTATTCCTTCCACCTATAACCCATCGATGTTTCCATCATTCTATGGGATTAAACATTCAGATTCTACTCCTAAGATCGATTTAAACCTGATAGCCCAAAAATTAGATAAAGTCGACCTTCTTATAGATAAATTTCTAGCCTTAGGTCAACAATCTTCTGTGCAATACACATCACCTTTCAATTATCAGGAGATTTATTCTATCCGTGCTAACCCAGCCCATCATGTGAGTAAATATCCCACGGCTGCACAGTTTCCACCTTTCATTCAAGAACAAGTTCAAGCTGCTCAAGGTTACTCCAAATCTGTCAATGACCCATTCTTAAATACATATAACCAAGATTGGAGGAACTACCCTAATTTTTCTTAGAGATCCCAACAGACTCAGGCTCAGACCCAAATCCCTCCTGTGCATAACTTTCAAAATAGACCCCAATAGCAAAACTATGCCTATAATAGAAGTCAGTCTAGTCAGCCTATCCTGCCATCCTATTACAATCAGCCATTATATCCACTCTTCAATAGACCCTTCGAGCCAATGATAGGTTTAGCCAGCTTCAACAAATGATTATGACCCAACAGCAATCTATCATCAGGTTAGAAGCACCAATAGGTCAGTTAGCTGAGTCTTCCATGAGGAGAGAACTAGGTCAATTGTCGAGCTAACCAATACCAAATTTCAAAAATAACCCACCCACCTACCAACCACCTAGACCTAGTCATCAATCTAATATCCCACTTAAGAATTCTCAATTTGAAAATGATAAAGTAATCTCGAGCTTAGAAGTGGTAGGATTCTTAAGGACCCATACCAAAACCAGGTGAGTGAGGCTAGTACTGATGCTAGTCAAAATGTGTATTTAGAAGAGGAGGTTAGTATTGAAACTAATCACATAGAAGAATCTGAGTCCGAAACTAGTACTAATGCTGGTTCTAATTTGAGTGAGAAAGATAAAGAAAAGAAGAGAGCGGATGAGTTATCCGAGATATATAAACCAAGAGTCCCATTTTTTTCTATCCTAGAAGTCAGTTCTTCTATTTTAGAATCATCACCTCTTTCAGAACAAAAATTACTCTTGATCACACTTGAGTATGCATGTTTAGAATCAAATGACACCCTTCCACCACCTATTGCATCAAACTCAACTTCTAACCCAAAAACTCAATTCATGAGCATTTTAGAAGAATAAATAGGAGAAATTCTCAATAAACAAGTGTCTGTGAATGGGTTTGTAAATGATCTTTCTAAAATTTAGAACAGAGATGTGAACTACTTTTTGAAGATTGACAATAAAATACTAAAATTTATTGTAGGTCATTTTCCTGAGATTGGAAATCTAAAATTATTAAAATTTGTCAATCCAATATTTGATATGGGGTTGGTGAGAGAATCGGCATGGTCTAGCTAAAGATGGTAAATTTAACACTTTCTGGGAGGCAATTTAGTTTCAATTTTTGCTTTTATTTTTGCTTTCTTTTATATTTTGTTTAGATTAATCGAGTCTTACTTAGTATCTTTTATAAAATTTGAAGATAATATTAGCTAATTTGGGAGAAGAATTAATTTTGAAAAGACTTTTGGATCAGGTGACATCTCTTTTTTTTTTTCTCTTTGTATGTACCCTTTGTTTTTCCTACTCCATTGAGAACAATGTTGATTAAGTTGGAGGGGGAGAATAATAATAATAAAAAAAAATTTAAGTCCTCAAGTAAGTTAGTATTTAGTATTTAAATATTTGACTACACTTAAGAATCGAGTTAAACCAAGTATTTTTTTAAAAAAATGGATGTACAGATCAAAAAGTTTGTGAGATATCGAGGGATCAAGTATTAAGAAAACTCAATAAAAAATTAAGTTAAGAACTTAAATAGTTTTTCTTGAGTATTTTTAAATTTTCTACCAGCATCAAAAAAGAGTTTACTTCTTATAGACTTGTGTAGGATAACTATACATTTCTTCATATGAAAAAAAAAGTTTTCAAGTACTTCATGCTGAGTAATCAGGCCTCTTTGCCTAAGCAAGTATTGAGTTTCACGTCAAAAGGTATAAAAGATAAAGAAGTTTTATTGTAAAGTTAGTTTTAATTCGTAACCTGTTTGATTCGAGCAAGTAAATTCAAAGAGTATTCTATACATAGTACCCTAAAGTCATCTGGTTTGAGAGTCATTGACTGAAAACTCACTATGTGGGTTAAACAGAAAGCTTAAGAAGTTAAGACATTCAATAGTGGTACAATATTAAAATAAAATAAAATAAAATAAAATCTAAACATTGGTCTTCCATCGAGTAACTAGACCCTTTCGCCTAAGTAAGCATTGTGGTTCGCATCAAAAAATGGATAATATGAAGATATTTTTTATAATAAATAAAAAATAGAAGTAATAATATACTTGTTCATATGAGGGTTAATGATTTGAAGATAAAGGTAGGAGTAATTTAGAAAAAGTTTAGAAAAGATTTAGTTTTCTTAGCTTAACTTTCATATTGATTAGTATTAATACTTCAATGACATACCTCACTCACGCTCTGCTAAATATCAGTGACCCTTTTTAAAATTACTTGGTAAAATTCAAAATTTTAAGTTAAATGGTATAAAATTCTAAATTCTTTCTTTACTCAAAAATGAGCAAAATTCACGTTGGGAGGTATGATAAGTCACATATTTTTATATTTATTATAGATATTTTTGATAATTTATGGTGCCAACATCTTCTAAAAAACTTAATTTCATAAATAAATTAGATTTTCTTATAAAAAAATAAATAATTTTGAAAAATATAAAATTAGAGCATATTTATGAAAAATAGATATCAAGTTAATTATGTAATTTAAGCTTTAAAATAATAAAAAATTATTGAGTAATTTAATGTATATTCTTTCTAATTTTTCAAGCATAAAATCAGAGCAAAAATCAAGTCAAAATATCCTAAAAATTAAATTTTATAGCCTTCAGTGCATGATGGACCGGCCACTCAGTCCACGGATCCAAGGATGCGATCCACAGGAATAGTATGTATTCTTTGGTGCGGTCTATGATGGATGGAAGTATTATTGCTTGATCGAACGATGGATCTTAATCCAGATACAGGATCAGACGGTCCAAAACGCACGTTACCATATCCAGAGGTGGTGGCCCACTCCCAGTGTGCGATCCAATGGTCCAAATTGATTTTGAATGAGATCCAACGGTTTGTATTCATTGCTGACTGAGAACTAATTAGAGGAAGGATTTCTTTGCATGATCCAACGGCCAAAATTCCATCCGATAACTGATCCGATGACTATGGTAATTTCTGACTATGAATAGGAGAGATTGAGCACCATCTGATGGTCAGAATTCAATCAAGTGCACGATCCGATGGCTATTATCATTCTTGACTGAGAGAAGGACTTGAACAGTGATTTTTTATCTAATCTGGATGGTCCAATGAAGATCCAATAGTCAAAAAATTAGGACATGGGTCTAATATGATTTCTAAAGGTTTCAGGACTCCTTTCCCTATCAAAAAAAGGTAAAAAAATTATTTATAAATAGGACATCTAAGAATAAGAGAAAGAAGAAGAAAAAATTAGTGAAAAACTAAGAAAAAATTAGAAAAAAAAATTAGAGGGGTTTAGGGATCCAAGGGGAAGGAGAGAAGTCAGTTCACTCTATGGAGTATGAAAGAAGAAAGAGATGTCATCAACCATCTTTCCGATGAGGCTACATCGATCAACTTTCGATCCTTATTACAGTTTTATTTTATTTTATTTTTTTTTTAAATTCTTTGTAATTGATTTCAATTTCAATTAATGCAAAATTTATTTTATTGTATTTTAAATTTTTATCTTTTATTTTTATCACAAGTAGATGCTGGGGTCTAGTTAGTAGATTTTAGTACAAATTTATTTTATACACTTTAAATTTTTATTATTTATTTTTATTGCAAGTAGAAACTAGGATCTAAATAGTAGATCTTAGTATCGGATTTATTTTTTGCACTTTTAATTTCTATTTTCTGACTTAAAATTACTTTCTTCAAAATTTTATTTTTTTATAAAATCAAAGATTTTAAATTAAAATTTTGCCTTCTCTGTGAATTCAATTTGACTCATTACTTTCTATATATTTTTAATTTTTATAAAAATCAAAATTAATTTGGTAAGCATGGTGTTCTAACGACAACATTGCGATCCTATTAACATACAAGAGTAGAAACACCCTAGACCCATCCTTCAAAGACTTAACATAAACACAAGAGTCATACTCGCACCTGAAAAGTCTGATGCTCCTCATATAAGAATCAAACTGCTTGTACCATTATCTTGGTGATTGCTTCAGCTCGTACAGTGATTTTTGTAACAAATAGACCTTCCTTTCTGCTCCTGACTCTCGAAATCCAGGTGACTGTGTTGGAAAATATGTCCCAAAAGTCAATTATCAACCTGTTGATGGTTGAGCAACCTTGTATTGTAATTGATTTGTTGATAAATAAAATATATTTTTGATATTTTCATCATAAGTTTTCATCTTCTAATGAACTCCGTTGTTATGATGAAGTCCTTAGGACTATTTAGGTTCCATAAAGAGAAGATTTATCGATTAGTCCTTAAAACTATTCACGACCAAATGATAGGCTGTTAATAAGGACGACAGCTTCTATCGAGCATAGGTCACTGTAGGCCATATGGGTTGGTTGTCCTCTTAACCAAGGAGTGTGGAGATACTGATATGACATACAGGTGAGATGTAAGGATACATCATCATTGAACGTGACCAACTCCAGAGTATTTTGCTGTCAAGAATGTCTCTGATGGGATATAGATATAAGTGTCCCTTAGACCTAAGATCGCCTCAGTGACTTGCAGCAACTCACTGTGCTTTGGTACTGGACTAACTGAATTTCTAATTCAGTGACGGAAGGCTTTTGGGCACAGTCAAGTACTTATGAAGTCGGAGTGAGATCAAGATGGGATTGACCACTCCAAGAGTTGAAGGAGATAAGTCGCTATATTTCAATTTAGCAAAACCTTGACCAGGGTAATCCATCAGATGGATTTGATATTTTGAAATACAATATGAACAACCTGATCAGAGTTGACAGTTGAACTCTGAGGTGTCCTATGAGCATTTTGGTTAAGGAGATGAATTATATGAAAACTATATCTGCATGGGTTCTAAGGATGTTATTTTACATATTCGACTTATCCGACTGTCGAGTACCATTACTAGATGGTCACTTCGATTGGTACAAAAATTTATTCCTGTACTACCAACTTAGGTTCAAACCTGTGAGGTCATACACATTAAATTTTATAATCTGATCGGATGGTTGATCAACGATTAAGAATTGTTCTAGGGTTAAACGATCAATACGATTGACATTTAACCTAGTGCAAGTGTTGCAGGAGGATCAATTAGTAATTTGATTGCTAATTGGCTTAATTTGATTAAGTCAATATACTGAGATTAAGTTTAATTAAATATAATTTAATTAGATTTAATTTGGGCTTGATTGGATCAAGACCAATTGGTTTATTGGATAAGCCAAGTGCAAGGAAAAACTAGTCCTAGTTCAATTAGGACTTAGGTCAACCTAATTTTTAATTTGATTAAAAAATTAAATCAAATTTAAATCTAATTTAATCTGATTAAATTAAACTCTTAATTAGGTTAAGACCTATTTTAATTAGGTTGATTTGGTTTTGGTTTGATTTAGTTTGAGAAATCAAATTTGAACAAGTCATAGATTGAATCCTAGTATGACTAGGATTCCACCTTGCGCCACCTTAGCCCCCCATGCCCACTCTCTCTTATCCCACACCCACTCTCTCTTATTTTATGCAACAAAACTCTCTCTTCCAGGTCTTCACGCATGTCCAAAACTTTTCTCTCTTTCTCTATTACATGGAATGTGGTTGTGGATCAAATCAAAGTAGGAATTAGTTTGGATTTCAAATTCTATGAGATAGAGTTTTAGGAAACCAAAACTCTTTCCTTATGGCACTGATTTTATCCAAATTTTTTTTGAGATTTTTGTGACTTCTATGGCACATAATATGTGCTCTTTTCTAGTGGTCCATGGTAGAAAAAGAAGGAGGGGATGCCCAAGAGTTGGATGCCCCTTGTCTTGCCTTGTTTGGATAATCCTTGACTAAGTAGTTGACCTAGACAAAGACTCTTCATATCTCTCTATTTAAAATGAATTTTTTTATGAAATTTTTATAGAACATAGAGCATTGAGAGACCTTTGAGGTATCCAAAAATAAAAGAGAAAGAGTCTTGGAATGTGGAGATCTAATAGACACAAACTAGGTATCTGGATTAGAGCAAAGAGAAGAAGAAGAGGGTCTTCTTCTAGAGTTGCTGGGTTCATCTCTTTCCTTCCTCCATCTGTAAGTTTTTTGAGAGTGTCTCATCTAAAACTCTTTCTCCTACTTCTCATCTTTGGAAGAGTCCAAATCATGAAGAAGGAGGTATATGATCGACCATCGAAGAAGAATCAGTGCAGTACTAGCATACTGTGCTGATTTTCTGGACCAGGACTTCTGATCGTGATTCGTGGGCTCATGTGGACGACTCCTAGAGATCGGATGCATATGCGGCTCACAACATCATTCTCAAGCCCAGATCAGCAAATTTAAAATGTCTAACTTGCAAGATAATAAATCTAATCTATTATATTTTACATACATTAGATGTAGTATAGAAATATGTTGATATGATCAACATGTAGTTTTGCTCTTCATATTTTAATTTTTGATTCAATGCCATGTAATAATCATATAATAAAATCTTAAATTTAGGGATTCTCTAATTTTATAAGATAAATTTTAATTTATTTTAGTCTTTCACTGTCTGATCTTGAAAAAGTTTCAAGATCTAACCCTAAAACCTTAGATCTGGTTCCTTCAATTGGTATCAAAGCATAGGTTGTTTATTACATGATTATTTATACATGCTTAGATTATTTTTTAGATTAGATCTAATTTATAATTTGATTATTAAATCTAAAATTAAAATTTTTAGATCAATCACGAACTGTAGGTTGTCCTGCTATAAGGTTTACCCCTTACAGTGCAAAGATTGTCCTAGTTCGTGTAGATCTATCTTTAATCATAAATTTGTTAGATATGATCTAGATTAAATTTATAATTTATTAAATTTAAAAAGTATTTAAATCTAAAATAAAATCTTTTTGTTAATAATTTTCGTGCAAAGAACCATAATATATTTGTCTGAAAAATTTGCGCAGTTTAAAGTTAAAATTATTTTAATTACATGAACCTGTTTAGATTAGATCTAAAGTAGTTTCATGCTTATTTCACTTATATTTTGATTATGAATCAAACATGCAACTTGGTTGGTAGAACCATATTATAAAAATATTTTACAAATATGAAAATTATTTTTGAAAAGTCGAACCCCAACCCTCAGTCCAAAACTTAATTGAGAATTAAGAAGTTGTTTGATTAGGTTCTAGGATTGTAAATTGAAGAACCTAAGACACAAACCATAACAAATTGGGTTAATGGGTTAGTGAAAATTAGGTCCATTAATTGGGTTAGACCTAAGGATATATTAAAGATGGACTTAATTAGAGAATTGACTAAATCTAATCAATTGTCATCTTAGATTACGTCAAGAATTCTCTAGATCAATTACAATAGTTATAATTGGTCAAGTCCATGTCTTTAACGAGAACCAAATGGACTTGATTTTGGCTAAGCGGTCTAGCACGAACTGTTAGGTTGATCTAATCGAAACTAATTAAACTAGTTGGTGTCTAAGGTAAACCAGACCGGTGTTTTTAATTGGCAGCCCGCTTGCCTGGCCATTTCTGATGGTGTCTAAGGCAAGCTTTGGTAGATCCTCCCATCGACCGAACTTACCTTGTCTCTTGATGAAATTATATTTTGATCGGATCACTTGACTATTCAAGCTGACTCATGTCAGCTAGGTAAATCAGTGTGACTGATTCAGATGCTCCTATACCAGCCCTTTTAATGGTCTCCCTTAAGCTAACTTGATGAAGCTAGTGGGAGGATCATGATAAGCTAGTTCATCTGACCGCATCCTCTAAATCAATTAAATCTTCTAAAATTATTAGGTCCTTAAAATAAAATAGTTATGGTGATAACTAGATCATAGCCTCCCATTAAGTGGATGATAATAGGTCCATTAGTTGGATAATCATTGGAGGCCCAAAGGCCTGGTGCTTATCGGTTGATGGAATTGTCATTCATAATATAATTTCTTGACTGCATCTTTCTAAATGGTGGTTAGGTTAGCCAACCAAAGTTGGGCCTAATCATTCATTGGCTAGATGGGCCAAGTATGGTCATGTTAATGGTTGGACCTAACCAGACCTTTATAGTGGAGGCCAAAGCCTACTGATTAGGGACTGGGGCAAAAATAAAATTACTAGAAATTGTTTAGAGAAATAATTGGTTATGAACCTCCCCTTAGATGTATATGGGTTGGCCAACCAAAGTTGGGATTGTGTGCAGTCTAAGTGGATTCTAGTACCCACTAAGGAATTAGGATAATTTCTCGAATTGGAGGTAGAGGCTACCAATTCGAATAAAATAGTGGGAGAAACCTTTTGATTAAAGTCCAAACCTTTAGGTTTAATGAATCAATTACTAATTAAGTTATGATTTTCTTTTGTACAGATATGGCCACTTTCCTATCGCTCCGATCATTGTTGGACAATGATAAGTTGGTGGGACCCAACTTCGATAGCTGGTACCGAAAGTTGAAGATAGTCCTGGAGCATGAACGGATCCTATATGTGATAACGGACCCTGCACCTGAAGAGCCAGCTACCAATGCACGTGGAACAGTCAGAGACATTTACTAGAAGTGGCTTAGTGATTGGACCATGATGCGTTGCATCATGCTGGCTGCCATGAGCGACGAGTTCAGTCACAGATTTGAGATGACTCAGCCAAAGGACATGCTTCAAGTGTTGGAGGATGCCTTTGGCACACCCGATGATATGGAGAGGTACAAGATTAGTTGTGCCATCTTCAACGCCAAAATACGGGATGGTACCTCTATCACTGATCATGTACTATACATGATCGAGCTGATGGAGCATTTGAGCAAGCTCAGCTTTCCCTTGCATGAGCAGCTTGGGAAAGATGCAATACTGAACTTGCTACCCAAGTCTTATCTCTCATTCCTCACTCATTATAGAATAACAAAGTCTGAAGTAAATTACCATGGGTTACTGGGGTTGTTTTAGAACTTTGAGAAGGATCACTAACTCTATAAGGAGTCGGTGAACTTAGTGGGAGGTTCATCTTCTGGTTCTCGACCCTTTAAGAAAGGAAAGAAAAATAAGAAGAAAAAAGTGAAGAAGGTGCAAGTTTAGGCTGGAACATCAGTGCAAGGCCAGACCAGAAAGATCAAGTCTGATAAGAGTTAAGCTGAATGCTTCTTTTGCAAGAAGCGGGGGCACTGAAAGAGAAACCATCCTCAGTACATTGTCTCTCTGGACCTGAACAGGCAGAGAAAGAAGCAAGCTATTGTTGGGCAACGTATTTATGATAACTCCTTGCAATTTTTCTATTTGTGATATAACTGACTGGGTATTGGATACTGGTAGCCCTTACCATATTTGCAATTTGTTGCAGGGGTTGCAGGTAGTAGAAGATTCAAGCAAGGCGAGAGGTTCCTGAATGTTGGAGATGGAAGACTAGTTCCAGTTCTAGCATTAGGAATCTGAAAACTAGTATTTGAGTCCCATACCGTTGTTCTTAATGATTGTCATTTCTGTCCTAATTTTTTTTAAATATTATTTTTGTAGGCCTTCTGGCCAAAAATGATTATGAAATTTCAATAAGAAAATAAGTTTGTAATATCATTATGAATGGTGTTACTATTTTTTGTAGATATTTGAACAATGGTGTGTGTATATGTTATCACAACCTGTTAATGTAGTCTATTCTACAGGCAAGCACCATAGATTAGATAGTGTATCAGATAACTACTTATGGCATTGTAGGCTAGGTCATATAAATAAGAACAGAATAAATAGGTTGACTCAAGAGGAAATCCTCGAAGTCAGTGATTATGAATCACTTCCAACCTGTGAGTCCTGTCTTCTTGGTAAAATGACCAAGTTACCTTTTACTGAAAAAGGTGAGAGAGCTACTGAGCTCTTGGACCTAGTACATACTAATGTATGCGGGCCCATGAGCACACATGCTAGAGGTGGATATTTCTACTTCATGACTTTCACGGATGATCTGTCCAGATATGGATATGTCTATCTGATGAAACATAAGTCAGATTCATTTGAAATGTTCAAACAATTCCGAAGTGAAGTAGAAAAATAAACTAGGAAGAGTATTAAAACTCTTCGATCTGACCAAGGAGGAAAATACATTTATGGTAAGTTTCTCACATATCTAGGAGAAAATAAGATTCTCTCCCAATGGACTCCTCCAGAAATACCACAGCATAATGGTGTGTCTGAAAGGAGAAATCGGACTCTGTTAGACATGGTCCGATCTATGATGGGTTTTGCCAGCTTGTCGATATCCTTCTGGGGATATGCGAATCGACCTATTATTTGTTAAATAGGATCCCAAGTAAGTCAGTAATTAAGACTCCATATGAGATATGGACAGGGCGTAAGCCAGCACTTTCACACCTTAGGGTCTGGAGGTACCCGACCAATATCAAATGGTTAGTTATAGATAAACTTGGACCTAGGTTTGATAAATTTACATTCATAGGGTACTCCAAAGAGATCAAAGGATATTTTTTCTACCATGCTGATGAACAAAAGGTGCTCATCGCCTTAAGGCAACCCTTTTAGAAAAGGAGTTCCTTGGTGAAGGAACCGTTGCCTCTAAGGTTGAACTTGATGAAGTTCAACAGGTAGAAGACCGATACCAATAGCTGAACCTGAGTCGAATTTGATTAGATCAGATCTGGAGCCTAATGTGCCTACACCATTAAGGCGATCTGGTAGAGTACCGTATCAGCCAGACAGATACTACGATTTCTTGGTCCGGAATGGTGATCCCATCCAACTCGATAGAACGATGAGGATCCGATCACCTATATAAATGCAATGTAGAGACTTGATTCCGAGAAATGGCTTGAAGCCATGCAATCCAAAATGGAGTCCATGAAGGTCAACGAAGTATGGACATTGGTTGACCCACCTAAAGGGGTTAAATCGATTGGGTGTAAATGGGTCTTCAAAAGGAAGAGGGGCGTAGACAGAAAGGTGGAGACCTATAAAGCCATCTGGTTGCCAAGGGGTATCGTCAACATTATGGTATTAACTATAATGAGATGTTCTCCCTTGTGGCAATGCTCAAATCCATTCTGATAATACTTGCAACAGCTGCCCATCTAAATTATGACATCTGGCAGATGGATGTAAAGACAGCTTTCCTGAATGGAGAGCTGATCAAAGAGGTGTATATGATACAACCTGAGGGGTTTACATCCACAGATGAGTCCAAGGAGTGCAAGCTTCAGAGATCCATTTATGGATTGAAGTAAGCTTCTCAGAGTTGGAACATGCATTTTGATAAGGTGATCAAAACGTATGGCTTCGTTTAGAATGGAGAAGAGCCCTGCATCTATAAATGGACAAATAGTCAAGTTGTGGTATTTCTTATCTTGTACGTGGATGATATTCTCTTAATCGAGAATGACATCCCCACACTACAAGGAATAAAAGTTTGGTTGTCATCGTAGTTCTCGATGAAGGACTTGGGTGAAAAATTTTACATCCTAGGGGATGAAGATCTATAGGGATAGATCTAAAAGGATGTTTGGATTATCCCAGTCCATGTACATTGACACTGTGCTGAAGAAGTTCAGCATGGAGAATTCCAAGAAGGGCTATCTACCGATAGGTCATGAAATTTCTCTCTCTAAGAAGGATTGTCCGACAACTCCTGAAGAGAGAGAGCGTATGAGTAGAGTCCCATATGCTTCGGTCGTGGGATCTATCATGTACGCCATGATATATACAAGGCCAGATGTGGCATACTCACTAGGAGTAGTGAGTAGATACCAATCTGATCCTGGAGAAAATCATTGAAAAGTGGTTAAAGCCATCCTTAAGTATTTGAAAAATACTAAGGACCAATGGTTGGTTTATGGTGAGTCAGATCTGAAACTTGTGGGGTTCACAGACTTCAGCTTTCAATCTAACCATGATGACAGTAGAAGCGTGTCGGATTATATCTTTATTCTGAATGGTGGAGCCATCTGCTGGAAGAGTTTCATGCAGCATACTATGGCAAACTGTTTGTGAGGTGGAGTATATCATAGCATCGGATGCCACAAAAGAAGCTGTGTGGCTGAGAAAATTCATTACTGAGCTTGAAGTAGCACCCTCCTTCGTTGGTCTGGTTCTGCTCTACTGCAACAGCACTGGTGCCATAGCTCAGGCAAAGGAACCCAAAGCACACCAATAGACAAAGCATATTTTGCACTGCTTCCACTTGGTCCGAGAGATCATGGATCGAGGTGACATCGACCTTTAGAAGATCGACGGAAAGGAGAATTTGGCTGACCCTTTCACTAAAGCCCTGACGATAAACGAGTTTGACAACCACAAGTCGAAGATGGGTATTAGATACTATACCGAGTGGCTTTAGGACAAGTAGGAGTTGTTAGAAAATATGTCCCAAAAGTCAATCATCAACCTGTTGACGGTTGAGTAACCTTGTATTGTAATTGATTTGTTAATAAATAAAATATATTTTTGGTATTTTCATCATAAGTTTTCTTCTTCTAATGAACTCCATTGTTGTGATGAAGTCCTTAGGACTATTTAGGTTCGATAAAGAGAGAATTTATTGATTAGTCCTTAAAACTGTTCACGACCAAATGATAGGCTGTTAATAAGGACGACAGCTTCTATCGAGCATAGGTCACTGTAGGCCATATGGATTGGTTGTCCTCTTAACTAAAGAGTGTGGAGACACTGGTATGGTATACAGGTGAGATGTAAGGGTACATCATTATTGAACGTGACCAATTCTAGAGCATTCTACTATCAAAAATATCTCTGATGGGATATAGATATAAGTATCCCTTAGACCTGAGATCGTCTCAATGACTTGCAAGCAACTCACTGTGCTTTTGTACTGGACTAACTAAATTTTTAATTCAGTGATGAAAGGCTTCTGGGCAAAGTCAATTACTTACAAAGTCGGAGTGTGATCAAGATGGGATTGACCACTCCAAGAGTTGGAGAAGAATGAGTCGCTGTATTTCAATTTAGCAAAACCTTGGTCAGGGTAATCCATCAGATGGATTTGATATTTTGAAATACAATGTGGACAACCTGATCAGAGTTAACAGTTGAACTCTGAGGTATCCTATGAGCATTTTGGTCAAGGGGATGAATTATATGGAAACTATATCCATATGGGTTCTAAGGATGTTGTTCCACACATTCGATCTATCTAACCGTCGGGTACCATTACTAAATGGTCACTTCAATTGGTACAAAATTTATTCTTATACTATTAACTTAGGTTCGGACCTATGAGGTCACACACATTAGAGTTCACGATCCGATCGGATGGTTGATCAATGATTAAGAATCATTCTAAAATTAAATGATCAATACGATTGACATTTAACTTAGTGCAAGTGTTGCAGGAGAATCGATTAGCAATTCGATTACTAATTGGCTTAGTTTGATTAAACCAATGGGCTGAGATTAAGTCTAATTAAATATGATTTAATTAGATTTAGTTTGGGCTTGATTAGATCAAGACCACTTGATTTATTGGATAAGCCAAGTGCAAGGAAAAACTAGTCCTAGTTCAATTAGGACTTGGGTCAACCTAATTTCTAATTTGATTAAAAAATTAAATAATTTAAATCTAATTTAATCTGATTAAATTAGGCTCATAATTGGGTTAAGATCTATTTTAATTAGATTAATTTGGTTTGAGAAACCAAATTTGAACATGTCATAGATTGAATCCTAGTAAGACTAGGATTCCACCTTGCACCACCTTAGCCCCCCATGCCCACTCTCTCTTATCCCATGCCCACTCTCTCTTATTTTGTGTGACAATACTTTTTCTCCCAGGTCTTTACGCATGTCCAAAATTTTATTTTTTTTCTCTCTTACATGGAATGTGGTTGTGGATCAAGTCAAAGTAGGAATTAGTTTGGATTTCAAATTCTATGAGATAGAGTTTTAGGAAACCAAAACTCTTTCCTTATGGCACTGATTTTATCCAAATTCTTTTTAAAATTTTTATGACTTTTATAGAACATAATATACGCCCTTTGCTGGTGGTCCATGATAGAAAAAGGAGGAGACACCCAAGAGTTGGGTGCCCCTTGTCTTGCCTTGTTTGGATAATCATTGACTAGGTATTTAACCTAGATAATGACTTTTCATATCTCTCTATTTTAAATAATTTTTTTTATGAAATTTTTGTAGAATACAGAGCATTGAGAGACCTTTGGGACTTCCAAAAATCAAAGAGAAATAGTCTTGGAATGTAGAGATCTAATAGACACAAAATTAGGTGTCTGGGTTAGAGCAAAGAGAAGAAGAAGAGGGTCTTCTTCTAGAGTTGTTGGGTTCATCTCTTTCCTTCCTCCATCTATAAGTTTTCTGAGAGTGTCTCATCTAAAACTCTTTCTCCTACTTTTCATCTTTGGAAGAGTCTAAATCAAGAAAAAAATGACATCTGATCGACCATCGAAGAAGGATCCATGCAGTACTAATATATTGTGCTGATTTTCTGGATCAGAACTTCTGATCGTGATTCGTGGGCTCGTGTGGACGACTCCTAAAGGTCGAACACATGTGCGGCTCACAACATCATCCTCACGCTCAGATCACCAAAGTTAGAACATCTAACTCGCAAGGTAATAGATCTGATCTATTATATTTTACATACATTAGATGTAATATAGAAACATGTTGATATGATCAACATGTAGTTCTTGCTCTTCATATTTTAATTTCTGATTTAATGCCATGTAATAATCATGTAATAGGATCTTAGATCTAGAGATTCTTTGATTTTATAAGATAAATTTTGATTTATTTTAGTCTTCCGCTGCTTGATCTTGAAAAAGTTTCAAGATCTAACCCTGAAACCCTAGATCTGGTTCCTTCAGGCTGCTCCATGTAGATGCTCTCCTCCAGATGCCCATGGAGGAACACCGTATTAACATCCATCTCTCCAGCTTCAAGTCCTGAGCTGCTGTAATTCTCAGCAGTACCTTGATGGAAGTATTCTTGATGATGGGATAGAAAACTTCACTGAAGTTGATGCCTTCCTTTTGGAAGTATCCCTTGGCCACTAGCCTCACCTTATACTTATACCTCCCTACTTCGAAGGCCCCTCCTTGCATTAGTAAACCCACTTGCAACCAATGGTTTTTTCCCTTATGGCAACTGCACTAAACACCACATCTCATTTTATGGAGAGACTACACCTCTTCGGACATTGCTTGGACCCACCTCTCTCTATCCTAGCTCTCCATAGCCTCCTCATAGATGTAGGGATCTCCATTCACTATCACCAGGGTATATGACACCGTCTCTCCGAAGCCATATCGTTTCAGTTGCCTGATGTTCTTTTTGGGCTTGTGCAGTGCAACCCCGATATCCATCTTAGGTTCAGTTTGCTCTTACTGGACCTTTTGCCTCTTTCATACATCTGAGCTCTCTCCACCTAAATACCAAGTCCTCCTGATGCACCTGCAAGTGGCAAAATAGAATAGGACGTTAGTTGTCTAGTGCTATCCTGCTGGATCTCCTGCTGCTCCTCTATGCCATCTCGCCTTTGGAGAACTAAATTTTTATTGAAGGTAACATCTCTATTGATGACAACGTTCCTTTCTAGGAGATCTCATAGCTGGTATCCCTTAACTCCTCATGGATATCTCAAGAATACCATCTTTCGTTACCTGACGTCCAATTTGCTCTGCTCACCAGCACCGATGTGCACAAATACCATGCACCCAAACACCCTTAGATGGCTCAGTCCAATCTTTCTTTCAGACCATTTTTCCTTTGGAATACCACCATCTAACTTAGTGTGAAGTGATCGATTCACCAAATAATAGGCTGTATCCATTGTATCAACCCAGAATACCTTAGGAAGCCCTGCCTGCAGCCTCATGCACCGTGCCTTTTCCATAAGGGTTCTGTTCATCCTCTCAACCATCCCATTTTGCTGAGGAGTCTCTCTCATTGAGAAGTGCCTTTTGATGCCACACTCCTCACAAAAAATTTGAAACTCCTTGCTAGTGTACTCCCCATCATTGTCGAACAGCAGACACTTCAATCTCTGACTTGTCTCCTTCTCTACTTCAGTTTTTCACACCTTGAATTTTGTGAAGACTTTTCATTGCTCCTTCATGAAGTAGACCCATATCTTTCTTAGAAATCATCTATAAAGGTCAAGAAGTATCTCACCCCATTCTTGACTGAAATCGGGGTCCGTCCCCATACATCAGTGTGACTAGTTCCAGTGGGGCTGCACTGCAGGCTGAACTACTGGCAAACTGTACTCTCTTCTACTTTTTCATCTGGCATGGCTCACATACCTCTGAGATAGCTCTATCCAGATTTAGAATTAGACCATGCTTGCTCAGCTCTTTCATCCCACAATCTCCCATTTGGCTTAGGCAGTAGTGCCACAACTGGTGAGTCCCCTGCTGGTCCTGCACTGCTGCTGCATCAGATTCTTCAGTCACCACAGATCCTTCTATCCTATAGTAGTTGTTCTCTATCCTTCTATCTCTCATCACTATCATGGCTCCATTTGAGATGTTCAACACCTCACTCTTGGCACAATTGCTGAAACTGTAGCCGCTTTGCTCCAAGAAACCAAGTGACATGAGATTCTTCTTCAGATCAGGAACGTGCTTCACATTGGTGAGAGTCCATACCATCCTATCAAACATCCTCATCTGAATGCTCCCAATACCAACAACTCAACATGGGTGATCATCTCCATGTATCATGCTTCCGTCATCCATCCTGGTATATGGAGCGAATCAAGATCAAGATCAGTTTGGGGTGTAATGCGAACAGGCTGAATCCAGGGTCCATACATCTGTGTTTTACCTGTGACCATCTGATACCACCAAGAGGTCATCCTCTACCTCACTATCTGCCACCATACTCATTGCATCAGATCCTCCTAATCTCCCTTCATGTTCTTCCACTGCAGGTAATCTCGTTTGAAGTGCCCGATCTCATTGCACTTATAGCGCCTGGCTTACTTCTTGCTCCTGCTCTTTCGAGACTTTGACCATCCCCTTGACTTGCCTCTTTTCCTTCCTCTTTTTGATCTCTCTCCCATGGCCAAGCCTTCCTGGGGAGCACCTTCCTTGGTCAGCTTCTCTCACTATTTGTTGTACCACAGCATCGAGACTATGTCTTCATACCCCAGGGTCTCCTTGTCGTAGAGTAGCATCGTCACCAATGGATCATAGGAAGGGGGCAAGCGAGCATAGCAGTAGAAGTGACTTATCTTCCTCCTCTATCTTCACCCCAATATTCAGCAACTCATTGCATACCTGGTCGAATTTCTGGATGTGACTCAAGACATCTTCACCTTCCTGCATTTTAAGGCTATATAGTCTCTTCTTCAACATCAGCTTATTGCACATATTTTTTCCCATATACATGGTATGCAACTTCGACCACAAACCTTTTAGGGTCATCTCTTCTAACACCAAATAGAGCACCGTATCTGCCAAACATCCTTTAATCACAAAACAAGCCTTCTTGTCCAAAGACTTCCACTGACGATCCGTCATCCCTTCAGGCTTCTCCTCCATTGCTTGATCTAGATCTGCTTGAACCAAAAGATCTTTTACCCAAACTTTCCACTATTGTGCCATATTTTCAGTGTGTGGAGTACCTCCTACCAAGAGATCAATAAAGAAAACTCACTGGAAGAGGATGAAACACGTTGAAGAAGAATAGCCTTCCTGATTTTAGTAGCCTTGTAAATCCTATTAGCAGGATTTTCTTTTTCGATTTGAACCCCTTCTCTAGTAGATCTAAAATCCACCATTTGAGACCTGAAAGCACTCTTGATGAAGCCTCAAAAAATAAAAAAATAGGACTTGGAACTCTTCTTGGGCAGCCAAGAGGGGGTGCTCAAAACAGGGGCGTGCACAAAGGGGGGCACTGGTTTCTAGCACCTCCTTTCTTTCCTTTTTGGGGTGGCGGCCAAGAAACCCTAGATTTCTTGGTTCTAGGATGTGGAGAAGATCAGAGAGAGAGAGAGAGGAATGAAGGGAGAGAAAGTTCAAGGAGAAAATGATTTGATTGATTGAACCCTCCATACAAACCCTAAATATAAAGGTATTTATACAAGGTCCATGTGACCCAGCCACAAAACTCCCTTGGCTAACTTGATATGAGATTTATGCTAATCCAAACCTATGTACACTCATGATTTGAACAAATCTCATCTACCTAGAACTCAAATCTAGCCCAAAATAAGTTAGCCCCTTGAGGCTCAAGTCTCCTGAATCTTAAGTCCCGAAAGGCTGATAGCCTTTCGTCCTAGGACCCAAACTAGTCCTAGAAACCCCATGAGCACCTTATAGACTTTGGACTTTGGTCTTAGCTTTGGTCCCCTGAGCCTTGGGAGCACCACATGAGGCTCAAAAATCTCCACCTTGGTGTCCCAAGGCCTCAACCAACTCCATCCTATCCATCAAGCACATCAATGTCGCACATCTTCGAAAGCTATCCCATGGAAGAATCTTCGTCAGTGCATCCACTGGATTTTCCTTGGTGTGGACCTTGACCAGCTCCACCTCACCTTCTTCCACAAGCTCTCTAATCCGGTGATATCTAATATCGATGTGCTTCATTCTCGCATGGTAGACAGAGTTCTGTGCAAGTAACAGTGCACTCTGACCGTCATAGTGCATCCTGACAGCCTCCTATGCAAGGTCCATCTCCAACGCCAAACCCTTCAGTCATAGAGCCTTCTTCGCTGCCTCTGTAACACCAATATACTCCACCTCAGTCATCGATAAGGCTATGATGGGCTGCAAGCATGATCTCTATGAAACTGGACCTCCAAACAGGCTAAATACAAAACCTATCGTCGATCGTCGAGTGTCCACATCTCCATCAAAATCAGCATCTACAAACCCTCCTATCAGCCCCTGAGCCTTCTTGGGCATGTTGGAAAGTCCTTCAGCATCTTTATACTATCCGTAGCAGATGCTAACTCCAACAGTATCCACAAAGTACCTGAAGATCTCCTTCAGTGCTCGCCAGTGCTCCCTGCCAGGCTATGCCATGAACCTGCTGACCTGGCCACGCATGGGTGATATCCGGCCTACAACACACTTTGACATACATAAGACTTCCCACACCAGAGGCATATGGCACTCTCTCCATTTTCTGAGCCTCCACCTCAGTTTGTGGCAACATCGTCTTCGAGAGTCTAAAGTGCCCGACGAGTGGCAGCTCCGTTGGTTTTGCTTCCTTCATCTCGAACCTCTCCAAGACCTTCTTGATGTAGCCTCCCTGAGATAAATGCAACAACTTTTTGACTCGATCTCAAAAAAATTTTGTGCCTAAGATCTTCCTCGCAGGCCCCAAATCCTTCATCTCGAACTCCCGAGACAAGGCTACTTTCAATTCTTGCACAATCTTCCTACTCTTGAATGCTATAAGCATGTCATCCATATACAAGAGTAGAAACATCCTAGACCAATCCTCTAAAGATCGAACATAAACATAAGAGTCATACTCACACCTGAAAAGTCCGATGCTCCTCACATAGGAATCAAATTGTTTGTACCATTATCTCGATGACTACTTCAGTCCGTACAATGATTTCTACAGCAAACAGACCTTCCCTTCTGCTCTTGGCTCTTAGAACCCTAGTGGCTACTCCATGTAGATGCTCTCCTCTAGATGTCCATGGAGGAATACCATCTTGACATCCATCTACTCCAGCTCCAAGTCCTGAGCTGCTATGATGCTCAGCAACATCCTGATAGAAGTATTCTGATGATAGGAGAGAAAACCTCACTGAAGTGCCTTCCTTCTAGGAGTATCCTTTGGCTACTAGCCTTGCCTTGTACCTGATACTTTTCTACTCTAAAGGTCCCTCCTTGCATTGGTAAACCCATTTGCAACCAATAGGCTTCTTTTTCTATGGCAACTGTACCAATCGTCACATCTCGTTCTTGTGGAGAACCTACATCTCCTCGAACATTGCTTGGATCCACCTCTCTCTATCCTGGCTCTCCATGGCCTCCTCATAGGTATAGAGGTCCCCATTTTCTATCACCAGGGTATATGACAATGTCTCCTTGAAGTCATATCATTCTGATTTCCTGACATTCCTTTTGGACTTGTATAGTGTAACCCCGATGTCCGACCTAGGTCCAGCTTGCTCCTACTGAACCTCTTAGCTTCTATCACCCATCTGAGCTCTCTCTATCTATGAAGACACATGTGAAGAGTGCTCCACCTAAATACCAAGTCCGCCCAATGCACCTGCAAGAGGCAAAAGATAATAGGATGTAAGTTGTCTAGTGCTGCCCTGCTGGACCTCCTGCTGCTCTTGCTGCTCCTCCATGCCATCTCGCCTTTGAAAAACTAAATTTTCATCAAAGGTGAGATCTCTACTGATGATGACCTTCTTCTCCAAGGGATCTCATAGCTAGTATCCCTTAATTCCTCATAGATACCCCAAGAACACCATCTTCCATGATCTGGCATCCAACTTGGTCCACTCACTAGTATCGATGTGCACATATGCCGTGCACCCAATCACCCTTAGATGGCTTAGCCCAACCTCCTTCCAGATAATTTTTCCTCTAGAATACCCCCATCTTATTTTGTGTGCGGTGATCGATTCACTAAATAGCAGGCTGCATCCACTGTATCAACCTAGAACGCCTTAGGAAGCTCTGCCTGCAGCCTCATGCATCATGCCTTTTTCAAAAAGATTCTGTCGATCCTCTCGTCCACCCCATTTTTTTGAAGAGTCTCTCTCACCATGAAGTACCTTTTGATGCTACACTTCTCACAAAATATATGAAATTCTCTACTGGTGTACTCTCCGCCATTGTCGGACCGCAGACACTTCAAGCTCCGACCTGTCTCCTTCTCCACCTCAGCTTTTCACACCTTGAATTTGGTGAAGACTTCTGATTTCTCCTTAATGAAGTAGACCCATACCTTCTTTGAGAAATCATCTATAAAGGTCAAGAAGTATCTCACCTCATTTCTTGCTAAAACTGGGACCGGTCCCCACACATCTGTATGGACTAGTTCTAGTGGGACTGCACTGCGAGCTGAACTAGTAGTGAACTACACTCTCCTCTATTTTTTCATCTGAAATGACTCACATACCTCTGAAATACCTCCATCCAGATCTAGAATCAGATCATGCTTGCTCAGCTCCATCCCACGATCACCCATGTGGCCTAGGCGGTAATGCCACAACCGATAAGCCCCCTGCTGATCCTGCGCTGCAACTGCTGCATCAGATTCTTCGATCACCACAGATCCTTCCAATCTGTAAAGGTTATTCTCCATCCTTCTACCTCTCATCACACTATGGCTCCATCAGAGATGTTCAAGACTCCACTTCTAGCATGACTGCTGAAGCTGAAGCCGCTCCACTCTAAATAGCCCAGTAACACCAAATTCTTTTTCAATTTTGGGACATGCTTCACATTTATAAGAGTCTGCACCATCCCATCAAACGTCCTCACTCGAATGCTCCCTATAGCAGCAACTTTGCATGGGTGATCATCTCCAAGTGTCACGATCCTCTCATCAATCTTGGTGAATGTCACGAATCAAGATCGATTTGGGGTATAGTGATGCGAACAGGCTGAATCCAGGGTTCATACATCTGTGTATCACCTGTGACCATCAGATACCACCAAGAGATCATCCTCTACCTCTTGATCAGCCATCATACTCAGCACCTCAGATCCTCCCTTGTCTCCATTCTTGCTCTTTCACTATGGGCTATCTCGCTTGAAGTGTTCGATCTCATTGCACTTGTAGCACTGAGCCCCTTTCTTACTACTACTCTTCCGAGACTTTGATCATCATCTTGACTTGCCTCTTTCATTTCTTCTTCCTGACCTCACCCCCATGGCCAAGCCCTCCTGGGGAGCTCCATCCTTCGTCATCTTTCTCTACTATTCATCGGAGCGCAGCACCGAGACTATGTCTTCATACTCCAGAGTCTCCTTACCATACAACAGCATCATCACCAATGGATCATAGGAAGGGGGCAGCGAGCATAGCAATAATAGAGATCTATCTTTTCCTCCATCTTCACCTCGATATTTAGTAACTCGTTGCACATTTGGTCAAACCTCTGGATGTGACCCAAGACATCTTCGCCTTCCTACATCCGAAGGCTGTACAGTCTCTTCTTCAACATCAACTTGTTGCATATGTTTTTTCCCATATACATGGTGTGCAACTTCGATCACAAATCCTTCGGTATCTTCTCCTCTAACATCGAATAGAGAGCCACATCCACTAAACACCTTCTGATCACCAAACAAGCCTTCTTCTCTAGGGATATCCATTGACGATCGGACAATTCTTTAGGCTTCTCCTCCAATGCTTGATCTAGATCTGTCTAAACCAAGAGATCTTCAACCCTAACTTTCCACATAGAAATTTTTTTTTTCATCAAACTTCTCAAAATCAACCTTCATGTTGCCTACCATGGCTGGATCCAAACCAAATCACAACAGAAAATCCAAGAGATTTGAGAAATACCTTGACAGGGATCTTGCTAAAATTTCAACCTTTGAAGATCTTCACCTTCTGGCATCTTGTTCTCCCTCCACGCAACACGGGCTCTGATACCAACTATTGTGCACATTTTTAGATGTGTGGAGTACCTCCCACTAGGAGATCAATAAAGAAAACTCACTGAAGGAGATGAAACATGTTGAAGAAGAACAGCCTTCCTGATTTTAGCAGCCTTATAAATCCTATCAGTAGGATTTCCTTCTTCGATTTGAATCCCTTCTCCACCAGATCTGAAATTCACCTTTTGAGACCTGGAAGAACTCTTGATGAAAACTCCAAAAATAAAAAAATAAGACCTGGAACTCTTCTTGGGTGAACAAGAGGGGGCGCTCAAAACAGGGGCATGCACAAAGGGGGGGCGCCAGTTTCTAGCACCTCCTTTCTTTCCTTTTTGGGGTGGCCAGGAAATCCTAGGTTTCTTTGCTCTAGGATGTGGAAAAGACCAAAGAGAGAGAGGGAGAGGAAGAAAGAGAGAGAAAGTTCAGGAAGAAAATTATTTGATTGATTTAACGCTCCATACAAATCCTAAATACAAAGGTATTTATACAAGGTCAATGTGATCCAACCACAAAACTTCCTTGGCTAACTTGATATGAGATTTATGCTAACCCAAACCCATGTACACCCATGATTTGAATAAATCTCATCTACCTAGAACTCAAATCTAGCCCAAAATAAATTAGCCCCTTGAGGCTCAAGTCTCTTGAATCTCAAGATCCGAAAGACTGACAGTTTTTCATCCTAGGATTCAAACTAGTCCTAGAAACCCCATGAGCATCTCATGGACTTTGGATTTTGGCCTTAGCCTTGGTCCCCTAAGCCTTGGGAGCACCACATGAGGCCCAACATCTACATGAAAAAATTTTCTTTCCCATCAAACTTCTCAAAATCAACCTTCATGTTACTTCCCATGACTGGATCCAAACCAAAAATACAACAAAACTCCAAGAGATTTGAGAAATACCTTGACAAGGTCGTTGCTAAAATTTTAGCATTTGAAGATCTTCAACTTTTGGCATCTCTTTTCTCCACACAACCTGTGCTTTCATACCAATTATTGAAGCAACTTCTCCAAGTTGTGGATGTCAGGAAACAGTAAGGATCTGATCGTGGAGGTCCTTGAAGGCCAGCAACCAAGCAAAACTAAAACAGCCTTCAGGATTTTAGCAGTCTTGTAAATCCATCGACAGAATTTCTTTCTGCGATTTGAACCTCTTCTCCACCAGATCTGAATTCTATCTTTTGGAACTTGAAAGTACTGTTGATGAAGCCTCCAAAAAATAAAAGATGTAGCATGAAACTCCTCTTGGGTGGTCAAGAGGGGGTGCACAAAAAGGGGGGCATGCATAAGGAGGGCGCTAAAAACCATGCATGGAGGGTGCTAGAAACTCTAGCGCCTCCTTTCTTTCCTTTTTGGAGTGGGCGACCAAGAAACCCTAGGGTTTCTTTCTTCTAGGATGTCGAGAAGACTAGAGAGAGAGAAAAAAAGAGAGAGAAGGTTAGGGAGAAAATGATTTAGTATTCCTTTGATTCATCGAGTCAGAATACAGTGTATCTTTATATACAGGATCAATATGACCTAATCCAAAAACTCTCCTGGCTAACTCAATATAAGATTGCACTCATCCAAGCACATGTACATCCATAACTTGACCCAATCTCATAATCTTGGACTCAATCCTAGTCTAAATATAAGTTAGCCCCTTAAGATCCAAAATTTCTGAACCTCAAGACCTGAAAGGCTGACAGACTTTCGCCCTAGAGCCCAAATTAGCCCTAGAAATCTCATGATCACCTTATAAACTTTGGACCTTGGCCATAGCCTTGATCCTTTGAGCTTTGGAGCACCACATAAGGCCCAACAATTGGCACCTCATATGGCACCCACTTTGCACCCACGCCCACACCCATATGGGATGGCCCACAACTAGCACCCTATCAGGTGCTGATCGGCCATGGTGGTGAGAGAATCTCAATGAAAATAGGCTCTAAGGATCTCATTCAAAATAGGTCCATTTCGAATCTAATTTGTAGCTAGTTCGAAATAATTTCGAAAGGCTGTTAATCCTAAACTATTTAAGACTTTAGAACCAAGTCTAACTTAAAATTTTGAACCCAAATAAATCTAATTAAATCAGATATAATTTAAAATTAATTAGTATTTAAATTTAATCTCTCATAGGCTCCTTGGATCATAGATCAAAAATTGTTCATCTCCAAGATTGACCCGAACCTTATGTGTAGTGCTAGCTAGACATAGTCAACTCTTCAATCCCTTTTGACCCATAACTTAATTCTTAATCAAGTTAGTCTATATGTTCAATTAAGTTAAGTACTTCCAAATTGAACATATAAATATAGGCCAATACCTTCTTATGTTGCCTGACTTGTGTGCGTGACTCCATAGATTTGAACACTAAGTCGGTAGCACAGGAACCGTTTCCTACACTATTTGAAGATACCATCTAATAATGATTTCTGACATCCAGATAGGTCGAATAATTATAAAAAAATATTCTAGAACCTATGCATATGGTTATCGCATAATTCATTTCTTTGTCCCTGAATGCTCTAGGATGATCTGGGTTTAACTGTCAACTCAGAGTGTTTTATCCATATTGTATTTCAACCTTTCAAATCTATCTCATGGATTATTCTAGCCAAGATTTTTCTAAATAAAAATACAGTGATACATCAGCTCCTATAATCTAGAGAGATCAATCTCATCTTGATCCACACACAGACTTCGTAAGTATTTGACTGTACCCAGTAGCCTTCCATCACTGCATTAGAAATTCAAATAGTCTGACACCAAAGCATAGTGAGTTTCTTGTAAGTCACTATTGTGATCTCAGATCTGAGGGATACTTATATCTATACGCTTCGCGAGCAGCTCTTGACAGCAGAATGCTTAGCAAGTGAGTCACTTGTTCAGTGATGATGTACTCCTACATCTCACTTGTATGCCATACCAGTGTTACCACACTCTTTGGTTAAGAGGATAACCAACCTATATGGCATACAATGACCTCAACTTGATAAATATCATCATCCTGTAATGACGTATCAGAAGGAACCAGATCTAGGGTTTCAAGGTTAGATCTCGAATTTTTTTCAAGATCAGGCAGTGGAAGATTAAAATAAATCAAAATTTATCTTATAAAATCAAAGAATCCCTAGATCGAAGATCCTATTATATGACTATTATATAGCATTAAATTAAAAATTAAAATATAAAGAGCAAGAACTATATGTTGATCATATCAACATATTTCTATACTATATCTAATGTATGTAAAATATAATAGATCAGATCTACTACCTTGCAAGTTAGACATTCTAACTTTACTGATCCAGGCTTGAGGATGATGTTGCAAGCCACACATACATCCACACGAGCTCACGAATCATGATCAGAAGTCCTGGTCCAGGAAATCAGCACAGTATGCTAGTACTGTGCTGATCCTTCTTCGATGGTTGATCAGATGCCTCCTTCTTCTTGATTTGGACTCTTTCAAAGATGAGAAGTAGGAGAAGAAGTTTTAGATATGAGACACTCTTAGAAAACTCATAGATGGAGGAAGAGAAGAGGTGAACTCAGCAACCCTAGAAGAAGACCCTCTTCTTCTTCTCTTTGCTCTAACCCAGATACTTAGTTTTGTGTCTATTATATCTCCATGCTCCAACACTCTTTCTCCTTGATTTTCACATGCCCAAAGGTTTCTCAATGCTCTATAATCCATAAAAGTTTTAACAAGAAATTTATCTTCAATCAAGAGATATAAAGAATCCTTGTCTAGGGCAAATACCTAGTCAAGAAAAATCCAAACAGAGCAAGACAAGGGGTGCCCAACTCTTGGGTTCCCTCTCCTTCTTTTTCTATCATGGACCACCAGCAAAGGGCACACAATATGTGCCATAAAACCCACAAAAATCTCAAAAAAAATTTGGGTAAAATCAGTGCCATAAGGAAAGAGTTTTGGTTTCCTAAAATTCCATCTCATAGAATTTGAAATCCAAACCAATTCCTACTTTGACTTGGTCCACAACCACATTCTATGTAAGAGAGAAAGAGTGGAAAGCTTTGGGCATGCGTGAAGGCCTGGGAGAGAAGATTTTGTCGCACAAAATAAGAGAGAGTGGGTGTGGGGGGCTAAGGTGGCGCAAGGTGGAATCCTAGTCTTACTAGGGTTCAATCTATGACTTATTCAAATTTGATTTCTCAAATCAAAACCAAATCAACCTAATTAAAATAGGTCTTAACCTAATTAAGAACTTAATTTAATCAGATTAAATTAGATTTAAATCTGATTTAATTTTTTAATTGAATTAGAAATTAGGTTGACCCAAGTCCTAATTAAACTAGGACTAGTTTTTTCTTGTACTTGGCTTATCTAATAAACCAATTGGACTTGATCCAATCAAGCCCAAACCAAATCTAATTAAATCATTTTCAGTTAGACTTAATCTTAACCCATTGGCTTTATCAAATTAAGTTAATTAGTAATCGAATTGCTAATCGATCCTCCTGCAACATTTGCACTTGGTTAAATGTCAATCGTATTGATCGTTAACCCTAGAATGATTTTCAATCATTGATCAACCATCCGATCGGATCATGAACTCTAATATGTGTGACCTCATAGGTCCGAACCTAAGTCGGTAGTACAGAAATAATTTTTATATCAATCGAAGTACTATCTAGCAATGGTACCCGACGGTCGGATAGGTCGAATGTGTAGAACAACATCCTTAGAACCCATGCGGATATAGTTTCCATAGAATTCATCTCCTTGACCAAAATGCTAATAGGATACCTCAGAGTTCAACTGTCAACTCTGATCAGGTTGTCTACATTATATTTTAAAATATCAAATCCATCTGATGGATTACCCTAGCCAAGATTTTGCTAAATTAAAATACAGCGACTCAATCTTCTCCAACTCTTGGAGTGGTCAATCCCATCTTGATCACACTCTGACTTTACAAGTACTTGACTGTGCCTAGAAGCCTTCCATCACTGAATTAAAAATTTAGTTAGTCCAGTACCAAAGCACAGTGAGTTGCTTGTAAGTCACTGAGGTGATCTCAGGTCTAAGGGATACTTATACCTATATCCCATCAGACACATTCTCGACAGCGAAATGCTCTGGAGTTGGTCATGTTCAATGATGATGTACCTTTACATCTCATCTATATGCCATACTAGTGTCTCTATACTCCTTGGTTAAGAGGATAACCAACCCATATGGCCTACAGCGACCTATGCTCAATAGAAGCTATCGTCCTTATTAACAGCCTATCATTTGATCGTGAACAGTTTTAAGGACTAATTGATAAATCCTCTCTTTATCGAACCTAAATAGTCCTAAGAATTTCATCACAACAATGGAGTTCATTAGAAGATGAAAATTTATGATGAAAATACCAAAAATATATTTTATTTATTAACAAATCAATTACAATATAAGGTTGCTCAACCATCAACAGGCTGACGATTGGCTTTTGAGATATATTTTCCAACAACTTCTATTTATTCTAAAGCCACTCGGCACAGTATGTAATACCCATCTTCGACTTGTGATTGTCGAACTCCTTTATCTCCAGGGCTTTAGTGAAGGGGTCGGTCAGGTTCTCCTTTCCATCGATCTTCTGAAGGTCGACGTCACCTCGATCCATGATCTCCTAGACCAGGTAGAAGCGACGCAAAATGTGATTCGTCTGCTAGTGTGCTTTTGGTTCCTTTGTCTAAGCAATGGCACTAGTGCTGTCGCAGTAGAGCAGGATCGGACCATCGAGGGAGGGTGCTACTCCGAGCTTGGTGATGAATTTCCTCAGCCACACAGCTTCTTTCACGGCATCTGATGCTGTGATGTACTCCACCTCACAAACAGAGTCTTTCACAGTATACTGTTTGAAACTCTTCTAGCAGATGGCTCCACCATTAAGAATAAAGAGATAACCTGACACGCTTCTGCTGTCATCATGGTCAGATTGAAAGCTAAAGTCTGTGAACTCCACAAGTTTCAGATTTGTCTCACCATAAACCAACCATTGGTCCTTAGTATTTCTCAAATACTTAAAGATGGCTTTAACTACTTTCCAGTGGTTTTTTCCAGGATCAGTTTGGTATCTACTCACTACTCCTAGTGAGTATGCTACATCTGGTCTTGTACATGTCATGACGTATATGATAGATCCTACGGTAGAAGCATATAGGACTCTACTCATATGCTCTCTCTCTTCAGGAGTTGTCGGATAATCTTTCTTAGAGATAAAAATTTCATGACCTATCGATAGATAGCCCTTCTTGGAATTCTCCATACTAAACCTTTTCAGCACAGTGTCTATGTATGTGGACTGGGATAACTTAAGTATCCTTTTAGATCTTCATCCCTAGGATGTAGGATGCTTCACCCAAGTCCTTCATGGAGAACTGCAATGACAACCAAACTATTATTCCCTGTAGTGTGGGGATGTCATTCCCGATTAAGAGAATGTCATCCATGTACAAGACAAGGAATACCACAACTGGATCATTTGCCCATTTATAGATGCAGGGCTATTCTCCGTTCTTAATGAAGCCATACATTTTGATCACCTTATTAAAATGCATGTTCCAACTCCGAGAAGCTTGCTTCAATCCAAAAATGAATCTCTAAAGCTTGCACACTTTGGATTCATCTGTGGATGTAAACTCCTTAGGTTGTATCATATACACCTCTTCGATCAGCTCTCCATTCAGAAAAGCTATCTTTACATCCATCTGCCAGATCTCATAATCCAGATGGGCAGCTATTGCAAGCATTATCCGAATGGATTTGAGCATTACCATAGGGGAGAACATCTCGTTATAGTCAATACCATAATGTTGATGATACCCCTTGGCAACCAGATGGGTTTTATAGATCTCCACCTTTCCGTCTGTGCCTCTCTTCCTTTTGAAGACCTATTTACACCCAATGGGTTTAACCCGTTCATGTGGGTCAACCAATGTCTGTACATCGTTGACCTTCATGGACTCCATTTCGGATTTCATGGCTTCAAGCCATTTCTCAGAATTAGATCTCTGCATTGCATCCATATAGATGATCAGATCCTCATCGTTCTCATCGAGTTCGATAGGATCATCGTCTCAGACCAAAAAATCATAATATCTGTCCGACTGACGTGGTACTCTATCAGATTGTCTTAATGGTGCAGGTACATTGGGCTTCAGATCTGATCTAATCAAATCCGACTCAAGTTCAGCTATTGGTGTCGGTCCTTCTACCTGTTGAACTTCATCAAGTTCAACCTTAGAGGTAACGGTTCCTTCACCAAGGAACTTCTTTTCTAAAAAGATTGCTTTAAGGTTGACGAACATCTTTTATTCATCAGCATGGTAGAATAAATATCCTTTGGTCTCTTTAGGGTACCCTATGAATGTGCATTTGTCAGATCTAGGTCCAAATTTATCTGGAACTAATCGTTTGACATAGGCCGGACACCCCCAGACCTTAAGGTGTGAAAGTGGTAGCTTACGTTCTGTCCATATCTCATATGGAGTCCTAATTACAGACTTACTTGGAATCCTATTTAACAAATAACAGGCTGATTCAAGTGCATATCTCCAGAAGGATATCGACAAGCTGGCAAAATCCATCATGGATCGGACTATGTCTAATGGAGTCTGATTTCTCCTTTCAGACACACCATTATGCTGTGGTGTTCCTGGAGGAGTCCATTGGGAGAGAATCCCATTCTCTACTAGATATGTGAGAAACTCACCAGAAAGTTATTCCCCTCCTCGATCAGACCGAAGAGTTTTAATACTTTTTTCAGTTTATTTTTCTACTTCACTTCGAAATCATTTGACTCTTATCGAGCTTGATCTTTCTGGTCTGGCCCTGCACTAACGTCCCGCCTGAACTTGCACCTTTTTTACTTTCTTCTTCTTATTCTTCTTCCCTTTCTTAAAGGGTCGAGAACCAGAAGACGAACCTCCCACTAAGTTCACTAACTCCTTGTGGAGTTGGTGATCCTTCTCAAAGTTTGAAGCAACCCCAGTAACCCATGGTAGTTTACTTCAGGCTCTGTCATTTTATAATGAGTGAGAAATGGGAGATAAGACTTGAGCAGCGAGTTCAGTATTGCATCTTTCCCAAGCTGCTCATGCAAGGAAAAGCCGAGCTTGCTCAAATGCTCCATCAGCTCGATCATATACAATACATGATCAGTGACAGAGGCACCATCTCACATTTTGACATTGAAGATGGCACAACTAGTCTTGTGCCTCTCCACGTCATCGGGTGGGCCAAAGGCATTCTCCAACACTTGAAGCATGTCCTTTGACTAAGCCGTATCAAATCTGTGATTGAACTCATTGCTCATGGCAGCCAGCATGATGCAGCACACCGTGATCCGATCACTGAGCCACTTCTGATAAGTATCTCTAACTGTTCCACATGCATTGGTAGCTGGCTCCTCAGGTGCAGCAGGATCCATTATCACATATAGGATCTGTTCATACTCCAGGACTATCTTCAACTTTCGATACCAGCTATCGAAGTTGGATCCCACCAACTTATCATTGTCCAACAATGATCAGAGCGATAGGAAAGTGGCCATATCTACACAAAGAAAAATCATAACCTAATTAGTAATTGATTCATTAAACCTAAAGATTTGGACTTTAATCAAAAGGTTTCTCCCACTATTTTATTCGAATTGGTAGCCTCTACCTCCAATTTAAGAAATTATCCTAATTCTTTAGTGGGTACTAGAATCCACTTAGACTACACACAAGCCCAACTTTAGTTAGCCAACCCATATACATCTAAGGGTAGGTTCATAACCAATTATTTTTCTAAATAATTTTTAGTAATTTTAATTTTGCTCCAGTCCCTAATCAATAGGCTTTAGCCTCCACTGAAAAGGTTTGGTTAGGTCCAACCATTAACATGATCATACTTGGCCCATCTAGCCAATGAATGATTAGGCCCACTTTGGTTGGCTAACCTAACCACCATTTAGAAAGATGTAGTAAAAAAATCATATTATGAATGACAATTCCATCAGTCGATAAGCACCAGACCTTTGGGCCTCCAATGATTATCCAACTGATGGACCCATTATCATCCACTTAATGAGAGGCTATGATCTAGTTATCACCATAACTATTTCATTTTAAGAACCTAATAATTTTAGAAGATTTAATTGATTTAGAAGAGGAGATTAGATGAACCAGCTTATCATGATCCTCCCACTGGCTTCACTAAGTCAGCTTAAGGGAGATCATTAAAAGGGTTGGTTTAGGAGCACCTAAATCAGTCACATTGATTTACCTAGCTGATATGGGTCAGCTCGAATAGTCAAGTGATCCGATCAAAATATAATTTCACCAAGAGGCCAGATAAGTTTGATCGATGGGAGGGTCCACCAAAGCCTGCCTTAGACACCATCAGAAATGGCCAGGTAAGCGGGCTGCCAATTAAAAACCATCAGTCTGATTTACCTTAGACACCAACTGGTTTAATTAGTTTCGATTAGATCAACTTAACAGTTCGTGCTAGATGACTTAGCCAAGAATCAAGTCCATTTGGTTCTTGTTAAAGATATGGACTTGACCAACTACAACTATTGTAATTGATCTAGAGAATCCTTGACCTAATCTAAGACAACAATTGATTAGATTTAGTCAATTCTTTAATTAAGTCCATCTTTAATCTAACCTTAGGTCTAACCCAATTAATGGACCTAATTTCCACTAACCCATTACCCAATGTATTATGGTTTGTGTCTTAGGTTCTTCAATTCACAATCCTAGAACTAAATCAAACAACTTCTTAATTCTCAATTAAGTTTTGGACTGAGGGTTGGGGTTCGGCTTTTCGAAAATAATTTTCATGTTTGTAAAATATTTTTACAACATGGTTCTACCAACTAAGTTGTATGTTTGATTCATAATCAAAATGCAAGTGAAATAATCATGAAACTACTTTAGATCTAATCTAAACAGGTTCATGTAATTGAAACAATTTTAACTTTAAACTGTGTAAATTTCTTAGACAAATATATGATGGTCGAGCCGGCTCTTCATTGAAGTCGAGCTGGCTCAACGATGTTTCGCCCGAGCATCAATTCTATTTGCCTGAGAGAGCTGGCTCGAATCAGCATCGAGCCAGCTCAATAAATCCCCGAGTCGGCTCAGCTGTGTGCCCGAGCTGGCCCGACTGGTTTCAGCAGAACTATCAATGGTTCTTTGCACAAGAATTATTAACAAAAAGATTTTATTTTAGATTTAAATATCTTTTAAATCTAATAAATTATAAATTTAATTTAGATCACATCTAACAAATTTATGATTAAAGATAGATCTATATGAACTAGGATAATCTTTGCACTGTGAGGGGTAAACCTTACATAGGACAACCTACAGTTTGTGATTGATCTAAAAATTTTAATTTTAGATTTAACAATTAGATTATAAATTAGATCTAATCTAAAAAATAATCTAAGTATGTATAAATAATCATATAATAAACAACCTAGGCTCTGATACCTATTGAAGGAACCAGATCTAGGATTTCAGGGTTAGATCTTGAAACTTTTTCAAGATCAGACAATGGAAGACTAAAATAAATCAAAATTTAACTTATAAAACTAGAGAATTCCTAGATCTAAGATCCTATTATATGATTATTACATGACATTAAATTAAAAATTAAAATATAAAGAGCAAGAACTACATGTTGATCTTATCAACATGTTTCTATACTACATCTAATGTATGTAAAATATAATAGATCAGATCTACTACCTTGCAAGTTAGATGTTCTAACTTTGCTGATCCGAGCTTGAGGATGATGTTATGAGCCGCATATGCATCCGACCTCTAGGAGTCATCCACACGAGCCCACGAATCACGATCAGAAGTCCTAGTCCAAGAAATCAGCACAGTACTACTTCAATGGTCGATCAGATGCCTCCTTTTTGATTTGAACTCTTTCAAAGATAAGAAGTAGGAAGAGTTTTAGATGTGAGACACTCTTAGAAAACTCACAGATGAAGAGAAGAGGTGAACTCAGCAACCCTAGAAGAAGACCCTCTTCTTCTTCTTATTGCTCTAACCCAGATACTTAGTTTTGTGTCTATTATATCTCCAAGCTTCAACACTCTTTCTCCCTAATTTTCACACAGCCCAAAGGTTTCTCAATGCTCTATAATCCACAAAACTTTTAAGAATAAATTCATGTTCAATCAAGAGATATAAAGAATCCTTGTCTAGGTCAAATACCTAGTCAAGAAAAATTCAAACAGGGTAAGACAAGGGGTGCCTAACTCTTGGGTGCTCCCTCCTTCTTTTTCTACCATGGACTACCAGCAAAAGGTGCACAATATGTTCTATAAAACCCATAAAAATTTTAGAAAAAAATTGGATAAAATCAGTGCCATAAGGAAAGAGTTTTGATTTCCTAAAATTCTATCTCATAGAATTTGAAATCCAAACTAATTCCTACTTTGACTTGGTCCACAACCATATTCCATGTAAGAGAGAAAGAGTGGAAAGCTTTGGACATGCGTGAATGCCTGGGAGAGAAGGTTTTGTCGCACAAAAAAAGAGAGAGTGGGCGTGGGGGGCTAAGGTGGCGCAAAGTGGAATCCTAGTCTTACTAAGGTTCAATCTATGACTTGTTCAAATTTGGTTTCTCAAACCAAATCAAATCAAAATCAAATCAATCTAATTAAAATAGATCTTAACCCAATTAAGAACCTAATTTAATCAGATTAAATTAGATTTAAATCTGATTTAATTTTATAATCAAATTAGAAATTAGGTTAACCCACATCCTAATTGAACTAGGACTAGTTTTTTCTTGCACTTGGCTTATTCAATAAACCAACTGAACTTGATCCAATCAAGCCCAAACCAAATCTAATTAAATTATATTCAATTAGAATTAATCTCAACCCATTGGTTTAATCAAATTAAGCCAATTAGCAATCAAATTGCTAATCGATCCTCCTGCAACACTTGCACTAGGTTAAATGTCAATTGTATTGATCGTTTAACCTTAGAATGATTTTCAATCGTTGATCAACCATCCGATTGGATCATAAACTCTAATATATATGATCTCATAGGTTTGAACCTAAGCCTGTAGTATAGGAATAAATTTTTGTACCAATCAAAGTGATCATCTAGCAATGGTATCCGACGATCGGATAGGTCGAATGTGTAGAACAACATCCTTAGAACCCATGCAGATATAGTTTTCATATAATTCATCCCTTTAACCAAAATGCTCATAGGATATCTCAGAGTTCAACTATCAACTCTGATCAGGTTGTCCACATTGTATTTCAAAATATCAAATCCATCTGATGGATTATCCTGGCTAAGGTTTTGCTAAATTGAAATACAGTGACTCATTCTTTTCCAACTCTTGGAGTGGTCAATCCCATCTTGATCACACTCCAACTTTGCAAGTACTTGATTGTGTCCAGAAGCTTTCTATCATTGAATTAAAAATTCAATTAGTCCAGTACCAAAGCACAGTGAGTTGCTTGCAAGTCACTGAGGCGATCTCAGGTTTAAGGGATACTTATACCTATATCCTATCAGAGACATTCTCGACAGCAGAATGCTCTAAAGTTGGTCACGTTCCATGATGATGTACCCTTACATCTCACCTGTATATCATACCAGTGTCTCCACACTCCTTAGTTAAGAGGACAACTAACCCATATGGCCTACAGCGACCTATGCTCGATAAAAGCTGTCATCCTAATTAACAGCCTATCATTTGATCGTGAACAGTTTTAAGACTCATCGATAAATTCTCTCTTTATCGAACCTAAATAGTCCTAAGAATTTCATCACAACAACGGAGTTCATTAAAAGATGAAAACTTATGATGAAAATACCAAAAATATATTTTATTTATTAACAAATCAATTACAATACAAGATTGCTCAATCGTCAACAGGTTGATGATTGGCTTTTGGGATATATTTCCCAACAGTATCATTTGATCACGATCATGTTTAAGAACTATACGATAAATCTTCTCTTTATCGATTACTAATATAGTTCTAAGGACTTCATCATAACACAAGGGTTCTACAATGAAGATGCAACTTTATGATGAATAATATCAAAATAACTTTTATTTATCAATGAATAATTTATATATAAAGAAAAACTCAATCATCATACGATTGGTTTTAGGATATAATTTTCAACAACTTCAACTTGGAATAAAGCCAATCAGGACAGTATCTTTTACCCATCTTCTATTTGAAGCCATCGAACTCTTTGATCTCAAGAACTTTTATGAAGGGGTCGGTTAGGTTCTCCTTTCCATCGATCTTCTGAAGTTTGACGTCACCATGATCCATGATCTTTCATACCCGATGATAGTGGTATAGAATATGCTTGATGCACTGGTGTGACTTTGATTCTTTCACCTGAGCTATGGCACCAGAGCTATACAGTATAGCAGGACAGGACCATCAATAGAAGGTGTAACTCCCAGCTTGATGATGAATTTTCACAACCACACCGTCTCCTTTGTAGCATCGGATACAGTAATGTATTCCACTTCGCAAACTGAATTGGCCACAGTGTGTTGCTTGGAACTCTTCCAGCAAACAGCTCTTCTATTTAAGAAAAATATGTACCCGACATATTTCTGCTGTCATCACAATCTGACTGAAAACTAGAATCAGTATATCCCACAAGTTTCAGATCAGTGTCTCCATAGATTAGACACTGATCTTTAGTATTACTCAAATATATAAGGGTTGTCTTCACAACCTTCCAATAATTTTTTCCTAGATTAGATTGGTACCTACTCACTATCTCTAGTGAATAGGCCACATCTAGCCTTATCATGTCATGGCGTACATGATAGATCCCACTATCGAAGCATATGATATTCTATTCATACGTTCTCTCTCCTGAGGGGTTGTCAGACAATCCTTCTTAGAGAGAGTAATTTCATGATCTATCGAAAGATAGTTTTTCTTGAAATTCTCCATGTTGAACTGTTTCAACATGGTATCAATGTACTTGGATTAGGTCAGTCCAAGCAATCTTCTAGATCTATCCCTATAGATTTTCATCCCTAGGTTATAGGATGCTTCTCTCAAGTTCTTCATAGAGAATTATGATGATAACTACAGCTTCACACTCTACAAAACTAGGATATCATTTTCTATTAACAGTATGTCATCTACATACATTACAAAAAAGATGACTACAGAATCGATAGCCCATTTATAGACATAAGGCTCTCTCCATTCCAAATGAAGCTATACGCTTTGATCATCTTATCAAAATGTATGTTCTAACTCCTAGATACCTGCTTAAATCCATAAATGGACCTATTTAGCTTGCACACCTTAGACTCACTATGGATGTGAACCCTTCAGGCTGTATCATATGCACCTCTTCTTCTAACTCTCTATTAAGGAAAGTGATTTTGATATTCTTTGTCAGATCTCATAATCTAAATATGCAATGATAACAAGCATGATTCGGATGGACTTGAGCATTTTCATAGGAAAGAATATCTCATCATAGTCAATTTTATAATGCTGACGGTAATCCTTGACAACTAGATGGACTTTATAGGTCTCTACCCTTTCGTCTGCTCCTTTTTTCCTCTTTAAAATCAACTTGCACCCTATGGGTTTTATCCCTTCAGACAGATCAACTATTGTCCATACACTATTGATCTCCATGGACTCTATCTCGGACTTCATGGCCCCAAGCCACTTCTGGGAGTCAAACTTTTGCATCGCTTTCATATAGGTGATCAGATCCTCATCATTCTCATCAAGCTCAATAGGGTCTCTGTCCCAGATTAAAAAATTATAATATCTACCTGGCTGACACAGTACTCTATCAGATTTTCTCAATGGTGCCTCTATTAGCTCTGAATTCGATTCTCCAATCAAATTCAATTCTGTGTGTGTCGGTCCTTCCACCTCTTGAAATTCATCAAGTTCAATTTTATAGGCACTAGCTCCTTCTTTAAGGAACTTCTTTTTCAAAAAGACTGCCCTGCTGTTGACAAATGCCTTTTACTTTGTAGTGAGGTAGAAGCAATACCCTTTAGTTTCATTCGGATACCCTACGAACAAGCATCTATCAGACTTAGGTCCAAGCTTATCTGTCTTTAAATGCTTGACATAAGTTGGATACTCCCAGATCCTAAGGTGTGAGAGCACCGGTTTATGTCCAGTCCATATTTCATATAGAGTTTTATTGATAGACTTGCTCATTACCTTATTCAAAATATAGCAGACAGTTATTGGATTTATGCCCTAGAAACCAGTTGTTGGTTGACACATTATATAATTTCAGGGCCTAAACTTGTACTTGTAATCTTTTTATTATCAATAAAGAGCTTTTTCTTTCCAATCATGTTTATGTGTCTATGATTTATCTTAGAAATTAACAAAGATGATTTTTGTATGTTCTTAAAGAGTTAATTTCTAAATACTTTCGATCAAAAGATTATCATGGAGGACAGTGATCAATTCATTTGAGATCGACGTATGGTTTACCTCCCTTGTGGACAGATGAGTCTCGGGTCTGCCGTATAGAGACACTGGGGGAAGGTGCGGGTGGTTGTTAGAGAATAACTTGCATTGAGCATGACCAACATGAGAACCACATGGATGTCTACTCACTCATCAGTGGTCTTCTCGATGCTGCAGTGGTGTGAATGGTCCTTTAACTTGTGGTATCATTGGCTATTCACAGCAAGACTACTGGGTTTGACTGTATATTTTCTTGATCCCTAGCCATTTAGCTCCTTACTGTGTATGTCGGCTTCAGTAGGTTCAGGTTCGTTATTTAGAGTAAGATGCACCTAGATGGAATCTATCGACCTTGATAGAAAAAGAGAGGTCCTATGCAATTTGTGAGATTGAGCTCAAAATTTTTTGACCAAAGCAAGTGTGAATATTGGAAAAGAGTTTTCATAGGATTCATAAATAAACTCGAGTTGAGCCAATCTTGCACATAATTAACGATGGGGTCTGACGAGTTATCCATGACCTTCATCAAGTCGGGACTCACGATAAAAGAATTGAATCATATGATAATTGTACCTAAAGATTTATACTTTCATTCTACTGGATTACCCTACATACTACTAGGTATCACTGGTAGATTATGAGACTCATCGGACATCGTCTTGATGATCGATAGTCCTCAAAAGATAGAATTAGAAATATTCCAATCTATCGAAAAGAGTTTCGATGATATTGTGATGGAGATCATAATATATCTCACTACTAGATAGAATGAAACCTATGGGGTCACACATTAAGGGATTTAATTTTGAATTTGCCAATTGGACTTATAAAGTTTCAATTAGGTTAGAATTTATTGAAATCCTATTAAATTTATGAGAACCATACTAGCACATGGTTAAATCTAATTCTACTCTGAATTTTAATTTGATCAAATCCATAGCCTTGAACCTAACCTAAATCTATTTGGATTTAATTGGGCTCTTAATTATGAGTCTAAAAAGATTTGATTAAGTCAATTAGTTGGCATAATTATCCTAATATTATCTCTTCTTTATCTCTTAATTATCTTTAAGTGTGCATGTGGAATAGATGGAAGATGGGTGGTACCTTCCTTCTCTTTTGGCAAGAATTGGGCATCAAATCCTAAAGGGACCCACCCCCTATTATGTGGAATGGTGTGAGGAGAGAGAGGTGGGGCCACGTCCCTTCTTATTTGGATAGAAACCCTATTGTGGGGCACCAAAAGTTAGCACCCCAACTACCTGACATGTATTCTTGGGGTGCCCCTTGTACATGCTTAAAGGGGCTGATCATATACCATTTATATCTAATTTTAATTGAAATAAATTAGATTAAAAGATAGATGATTCTTATAAGATAAAGATCTATCTTTTTAAGATAATTGGGTTCCTATTATGTGTCAGGATAGTGCCTATATAAATGGTGTGTCTCTAGGGTTTTTAGGTAATTAATTTTTATTAAAAAATCTCTCTCTCTCCCTTCTCCATGCCTCCTCTCCTCCCTCTCTTCTTTTCATGCTCAAGAGTTGGGCATCTTCTCTTCCACACATCAAGAGATAGTGCTTGGTGACTTAGAGATTGAAGATCGAGGAGAAGAAGAAGGCTGCTGATCAAGGAGTTGATCCTGCAGTTCAGATCAAGGCATTGATCAAAGTATTCAAGGCTAAATTTTTTTTGAGAAGAAAAATCTTTCATGAGAAGAAATCAGTTCAAGATTGATCCCGACGGATACCCATAGAGGCCGGATGCATGTGCAGCTTGAGCATCTATGAATCTGTGATTATCAGAAGTGGTGAACATCTACCTGCACCAAGATAAAGAGATCTGATCTCATATTTATATCTAAATTTTAGATTGTATATATGTATTTTCTCTTGAATTTGAGTAGAATTAGATTGGATCTACTGCACGTCGGGTTTAGAGGTTTAACCCGTTTGTTTTTCGCTGTGGTTTTTTAAAGTTTTAAAATCTACATATGCTGCCTACCCAATTTTCTAATGGTGTTATTCGAGCCACAAGTTTTTGAAAATACATATGATTTAGTTTTTAGATTAGATATAAAAATTTATTAATTTAAAATTAATTTTATGCTGATATAAAGTTGTCCCGATATAGGGTTTACCCCTATATTGTAAAGGTTGTCCTAGCATAATATTGATCGATTTTGAAAATTATTTTTAAAATAATTAAGTTAAATCTTTTAGATCTAAAAATTATCATATGTGATATATTTAATTTAAGTTTAGATCTAAAATTAGAATGATTAAAAATTTACATCAAACTGATATAAGGTTATCCTAATATAGGGTTTACCCTTTATATCGTAAAAGTTGTCCTAATTTGATGTGAATCAATTTTTGAAATAATATTTTCAAAATATTTTAATTATTATTTTAAATATAGTTTTACATATATTTGATATGTGTAAATTTAGTTTTAGATTTGAAATTTGACGTATATGTGATGCATTTTTATTTAGATCTAAAACTATATATATTTGATATATGAAACTAGATTTAGATCTGAAACAGTTTCAAGATCAGAAGTCACTAATTGCATGCAATGAAATATAATCTAAAAAATTATTTTTAGATCTAAAATTATATTATTGCATGTGGGTATAGGATGAACAAATTAGGTCTAAGTGATCAAACTATAATTAGGGTCTAATTGATTAGATTAGGCTAGAACCTGCTTTCGATTTTGAGCAGTTGATTGAATCTAATCGATGGATGATTAGGATTAGATCAAAGGGGCTCAATGTCGAGTTTAGTTGTAGTTAGTTATATCGATTCATATTTCGATGTGAGTTGATTGACTCAAAATCAATTTAGCTTAGTGGTTCAGGCACATTTCAATAGGTTAACCTGATCGATTCTAGTCAACCAATTTGGTATTTAAGGCAAGTATTTAGATGGTAGTTATTTAATTGTTTCATTGTCTGACCTGGCCAATTTTGATTGATGTCTAAGGAAAGCAATGGAGGGACCCCACGTATCTTAACTTACCTGGCCATATTGGGAGATTCAATTTGTATTAAGTTACTTATTGACTCGAGTTTACCCATGCCGACTAGACTAATTAGACATATTGATGTGCTGATCTAATTTAATCAATCAGATATCAGATCTACTGATTTAGAAGAAATCTAAACTCAAATTTTCTCATTAAATATTAAGTCTAGAGGTCTTCCATCATTGTAGAGATGCAGGTGCCTTCCTGACATTGATTGTTCTCGACTAGTTATAATGGTACGGTTGCATCAGAAAGGTACAATAACTCTATTGACATTTGATATCTCGGGGTAGAGATGGGGTTGAGCCCAATAATTGTAAGGTGAGGATCCCAATGATGGCTTTGCATCTGCTAGTGAATGATGGGTCTAACTTAACTAAAAAATATGCCAATAACTGTTAGGTGAGGCCACAGGACTAAAGACCAAGCCCACTGCATCTTACTTAGTAAAGCAATGAACAAAGTATTGTCCACTCATTAGTCTATACTCATCAATAACTATTAGATGAGGTATGTATAGATTAATGGGACCACAGTATCCACTTGAAACTGATTGCATATAGGTTTCCATTTCTCCACTCGAGGAGTATGGAAGATTCGAGAAAATAATGAGAGACTTTTATTTATTTTTAAAGTTTCTAAAAAAAATAATTTTATAAATATAAAATTTAACTAAAAACTATTCTCTCTGCAGATAACCATGTCAAGTTTGTTGCTCCTAGATTGATTTTGATGACTACAAAACAGTTTGAAGGGATACAAATATTTTTTATTTGAAAAAGACCTTATGCTCTACAGGGGCAAAATCGTAATTTCATCAAAACTCTAATTTGATAGCATCATCGTGTAGAACAAATGATATGTAATCTATTGGTGAAAGTTTCATGTTTTTGGACTTATATTTTTGGAGTTATGAAGGTTTGAAGTTCATGAGTCGACTCATGAGTCAACTCATGAAACTATGAGCTGATTGGCACGCAAAGATTAGCCATGGCACGCTGGTTTTCTGGCTTGGCATGACCTGTGAGTCGACTCATGAGTCGACCCACAAGGCATGAGTCGACTCATGAGTCGACTTCTGCTGTTTTGGGCCAAGAAAATCCAGAAACCAAATCTCTGGACTTTGCAACAGAGGTCGACTCATGAGTCGACCCCTGAGGCATGAGTCGACTCATGAGTCGACTCATATGACGGGATTTGCCTGTAACGGCTAGTTTTTGGCCAGATTTGGTTGCTTTTTAATGCTGCTTTTTGTGCTCTAACGGCTCTTTTTCTGCCTAGTTTGTTTTCTCTTGTCTCTTAAGGCTATAAAAGGTTTCAAAAGGTGGAAAACAAAAAAGGAGAGAGATCCAAATATCCAAGAGGCATTCAAGTGATTTGAAAAGAGAAAATCAAGAGCATTCAAGAGGGCATTCAAGTGCATTCAAGAGAAGGTTTTTCAAGCCAACTACTCAACATCATACAAGAGCTCATTTAAAAGCCTTCAAGAAGCCATCAATCAAGCTCACCAACTCCTCAAGCATTTACTTCATCTCTCATCCACTTTGAGGAAATCCAAGAGGGGCTTCTTCATTTGAGTAAAGCGTATTTATTGTTATATTCGCTCACTTAAGGAGCTATTCTTGTACTTATTTGTGTTCTAAACTGATTTTATCTTGTGAGTAATTATTTTTGTTTTGGAGGATTTCCAAAACAAGGAAAGGTTGATCCGAACCTGAAATCGGAGTGTATTGGGTCGGCTTGTACCCGGAAAATAAGTGGACTAGCTTGGGATAGCTAGTGTCGGAGTTTCCGATGATTGTATTCGGGTTGAATACAAAGTATAGTGGATTGGAATTCCCAAGTAGGAGCTTGGGGAGTGGATGTAGGTGCAAGGTTGGCACCGAACCACTATAAATCATTGTGTTTGTGGTATGCTTTATTGTTTCTCTTTAATTCTCCATTATATCCTTGCATTCTTGTTTTAAGTAATTAATCTCAAACTAAAGTCTCTCTCCTCATTCATCAAGCTTTTGATATATAATTTTTACAAGTAATTAGTTAAGCCTAAAATTTTTAAAACCCAATTCACCCCCCCTCTTGGGTTGCATAGCTGGGCAACAAGTGGTATCAGAGCCCGGTGCTCTAGCCCTTCTTTGATCTAACAATCAAAGAGCCAAAGATCTATGGCAACCCACGTCGGCACTTCTCTAGCCGAGGGGCAATCTACCAACCGACCTCCACTTTTCAATGGGTCTAATTACACCTATTGGAAAGCTCGGATGAAGATTTTCATACAAGCACTAGACTATGATATGTGGAGTATCATAGTGAACGGTCCACACACACCCACCAAGATAATAGATGGTGAGGAGTCAACCAAACCCGAAAGAGAATGGGATGAGGTTGATAAGAAATTGGCACAGTTAAATGCTAAAGCTATGAATGTTCTTTATTGTTCACTTGATGAAATGAATTTAATCGCATTTCTACCTGTGCATCTGCTAAAGAAATATGGGATAGGTTAGAAGTAACCCATGAGGGAACAAATCAAGTAAAGGAGTCTAAAATAAACATGCTTGTACATAAATATGGTTATTTAAAATGGAGCATGATGAGTCCATAACTGCTATGTTTACTCGCTTTACTGACATAATTAATGGTTTGAAGAGTCTTGGCAAATCTTATACTAACAGTGAGCTTGTAAGGAAGATTCTCAGGTCATTGCCAAGAACCTGGGAAGCCAAGGTGACTGCTATCCAAGAAGCAAAGGACTTGAACACTTTACCTCTAGAAGAGCTTCTTGGATCCTTGATGACTCACGAGCTTAGCATGAAGCAACATCAAGAGGATGAAGTCAAAAAGAAGAGAACCATTGCCCTCAAATCCACAGCCTCTCCTGATGAAGAAACTGACGACACAGAAGATGAAGAACAGGATGAAGAAATGGCACTCATCACCCGAAGATTCAAGAAGTTCCTAAGAAAGAGGAAACAGGGGATGAGAAAGAGACCTTTCACAAAAGGGGAACAAAGCAAAGAGAAAGAAAAAGATCAACCCCTTATATGCTATGAGTGCAAGAAGCCGGGGCATTTCAAATCCGAATGTCCACAATTGAAGAAAGGTCCCAAAAAGTTCAAAAAGAAGGCAATGATGGCCACATGGAGTGCGAGCGACGACTCAAGCTCCGATGAGGAGACCTCAACAGAACAAGCCAACCTGTGCCTTATGGCACACGATAATGAGGTAATTTCTAAAACCCCTAGTGAATTTACTTTTGAAGAATTGCATGAAGCCTTCAATGATTTAATTGATGAATTGAAGAAACTAGGAATGAAAAACAAAGAACTAAAATTGAAAAATCAGTCTTTAGTAAAACAAGCAGAAAATCTTTCAATTGAAAAATCTACTTTGCTTCAAGAGAACCAAAGCCTAAAGAATGATATTAATAAGCTGAAACCTATAGTAGATAAATTCACCTTAAGTTCAAACAAACTAAATATGATTCTTGAAAATCAAAAGGCCGTATATGATAAGGCCGGACTTGGCTATAACCCTTAAGGAAATAAAAATTTCTGAAAAATATTTATGTAAATTATTCAAGTAACAAGCCTACCAATACTACTTGTTTTAAATGTGGTAGAATAGGACATAAATCTTACACTTGTGCAAACATAACTGTAAAGAAAATATGGGTTCCAAAAGGAACCATCTTGACTAACCAAAAAGGACCCAAGAAAGCTTGGGTACCTAAAACAAAAACTTGATATTTGTTTGCAGGTGTGTCTAGCATCCCATGGAGAAAACAGGAAATGGTATCTGGACAGTGGATGCTCGAGACACATGACTGGTGATGAATCACAATTCATCACGCTTGATGCTAAGGATGGAGGGATGGTCACCTTTGGAGATAATGGCAAAGGAAAGATCATCGGGATAGGTAATATTGGTATCACTCCCTCCAAATATATTGAAAATGTTTTGTTAGTTAAAGGTTTAAAGCATAACTTACTTAGCATTAGTCAATTTTGTGATAAAGGGTATAAAGTAGTTTTTGAATCATCTGTTTGTATTGTGACTAGTCCTATTAATGATGGCATCAAATTTATAGGACATAGACATGGCAATGTTTATATGGTAGATCTAAATGATTTAGCCAAATTAGACATGCAATGCCTAGTATCCTTAAATGCTAAAGTTAATGAGACTAGTTGGCTTTGGCATCGTAGACTTGCTCACATTAGCATGCATTCTCTTTCAAAATTAATTAAGAAAGAATTAGTTCATGGCTTGCCTAAACTGAATTTTGAAAAAGATAGGATTTGTGATGCATGTCAACTAGGTAAGCAAACTAGAGTTTCATTTAAATCCAAAAATATTGTTTCAACTTCTAGACCATTAGAGCTTTTGCATATGGATTTATTTGGACCAACTAGAACCACAAGTCTAGGAGGAAAACGATATGGTTTTGTAATAATAGATGATTATTCACGTTTTACTTAGGTTTTCTTTTTGGCACACAAAGATGAAACTTTTCATATTTTCACTAAATTTCATCGAAAAGTCACTAATGAAAAAGGATTTTCAATTCAAAATATTAGAAGTGACCATGGAACTGAATTTGAAAATCAAGACTTTGAAAAATTTTGTGATGAGAATGGAATCGGCCATAACTTCTCTGCTCCTAGAACACCCCAACAAAATGGGGTAGTTGAAAGGAAAAACAAAACCTTAGAAGAAATGGCCCGTACCATGCTTTGTGAAAGCAACCTTCCAAGATATTTTTGGACGGAAGCTATTAACACAGCATGTTACATTTTAAATCGTGCTTTGATCAGACAATTTTTAAAGAAAACCCCCTATGAACTTTGGAGAGGAAGAAAACCAAATATTGCATATTTTCATGTTTTTGGCTGCCGATGTTTTGTATTAAATAATAGCAAGGAAAGACTTGGTAAATTTGATGCAAAATCAGATGAAGCAATCTTTCTGGGTTACTCCTCTACTAGTAAAGCTTTTAGAGTTTTTAATAAAAGAACTTTAGTAGTTGAGGAGTCCATTCATGTTGTCTTTGATGAATCTAACGATCTTCCTTCAAGAAAGAATGAGGGTGTTGATGATGCAGATCCATTAATAGAAGGTATGAAGGAGATCACTCTGAAAGATTCAGCCACTCCAGAGGATAAGGAAGAAGAAGACAAACAAGATGAGATAGGTGAGGAAATTCAAGAACAACCTCAAGGTACAAATGACCTACCCAAGGAATGGAGGTATGTTCACAACCACCCTAAGGAGTTAATTATTGGTGATCCTATGCATGGTGTAAAAACTCGCTCTTCACTTAGAGATGTGTTTAATCATTATGCTTTTGTATCTCATTTTGAACCTAAAACTATTGAAGAAGCTGAAAAAGATCATAATTGGATTAATGCAATGCAAGAGGAACTTAATCAATTTGAAAGAAATAATGTTTGGACTTTGGTTTCAAGACCTAAAAACTGTTCAATAATTGGCACAAAATGGGTCTTTAGAAACAAATTAGATGAGCATAGTAATGTAATTAGAAATAAAGCAAGATTGGTTGCTAAAGGATATAATCAAGAAGAAGGGATTGATTTTGATGAAACCTTTGCACCAGTAGCTAGATTAGAAGCCATTAGACTTCTACTTGCATATGCTTGCTTTATGAAATTTAAATTGTTTCAAATGGATGTTAAAAGTGCATTTTTAAATGGATTTATTGCTGAAGAAGTTTATGTAGAACAACCCCCTGGATTTGAAAATCATGCCTTTCCTAATCATGTTTTTAAATTAAATAAAGCTTTATATGGATTAAAACAAGCACCTAGAGCATGGTATGATAGACTAAGCAAATTTTTACTCAATAATGGTTTTTCAAGAGGTAATGTAGATACAACCCTCTTTATCAAAAGAAATCAAAATGATATGTTAGTTATACAAATTTATGTTGATGACATAATTTTTGGGTCTACTAATGAATCTCTTTGTCAAGACTTTGCTAAGCTTATGCAGGGGGAGTTCGAGATGAGCATGATGGGAGAACTCACCTTCTTCCTCGGACTCCAAATCAAACAATCAAAAGAGGGAATCTCCATCGCCCAAAGCAAGTACACCAAGGAACTACTCAAAAGATTTGGAATGGAGAACTCCAAACCCATTGGCACACCAATGAGTCCCTCATGTAAGCTTGACAAGGATGATGAAGGTAAATGTGTAGACTTAAAATACTATAGAGGCATGATTGGATCATTATTGTATCTAACTGCAAGTAGGCCTGATATCATGTTTAGTGTTTGTTTATGTGCTAGATATCAATCTAATCCTAAAGAATCTCATTTGAATGCTGTTAAAAGAATCCTTAGATACTTAAATGGTACTCAAACTTTAGGGTTATGGTACTCTAAGGACTCACAAATTGATCTATTAGGATATTCTGATGCTGACTTTGCTGGATGTAAATTAGATAGAAAAAGCACAAGTGGAACTTGTCAATTTCTTGGAGTTAACCTAATCTCATGGTTTAGCAAGAAACAAAATTCGGTAGCACTGTCTACAGCTGAGGTCGAATACATTGCAGCCGGAAGTTGTTGTGCTCAAATCTTGTGGATTAAGCAACAACTCGAAGACTTTGGAATTAAACTTAATGAAACACCAATAAGATGTGACAACACAAGTGCCATAAATCTATCTAAAAATCCTATTCAACACTCAAGATCCAAACATATTGAAATAAGACATCACTTCATAAGAGAACATGTTCAAAACAAAAATATAATTCTTGAATATGTTTGCACCGAAAATCAATTAGCTGATATCTTTACAAAGGCCCTTAGTGAGGATAGATTCTGTGAAATTAGGAGAAATCTAGGAATTTTTGATCCATTTGCCTGAATTAATTTTTCAATTTCCAATGATTTATTGTCAAAATTTTTAGAGCTTAATTTCCAACACCTTTCTTGGTCCCAAAAGCTTGAGTTTTTCATTCTAAAAACTTATCTTAGAGCTAACCTCCTTCTCCCCAAATTTCAAATTTTTCTGGAATTTATCCATATTTTTCCTGATTTTCTGAACTTCATGAGTCGACCCCCATGAGTCGACTCAATGGCAAACTTGTAAATCCCACCAACTTCCAAACGGGCTTAAGGTTTTTATATAAGGTTTGCTGTTCGTGAGCCGACCCACACGGTCATCTTCTTCCTTCCAAAACCCAACCTCCCGACTTCCATTAGCTCCCATTCCAAGACCCAAGCTTGTGGAACTTCTCCCGCCTTCTCTCCACTGCAAATCGCCTCTTGGGGAAAGGTCTTTTTGTGACTTCTTCCCTTGTTCATCACGGTTGGAGCGTGCCCTAGCACTCCACCATCCCTCTCAAATCCACCCGTTTTCTCCACCATAATTCCATTTCACTCTCTTGTGATCCTTCCTCCACTCTTTCACTTGCTCCTCAAGTCTCCTCGCCTGCTATTGAAGAGATTATGGCTCCAAAGATGAAGCTTCCCCAAAGGAGAAAGTCTGTCCGAGAACTTGAAGAAAATGTCAGAAAGAAAAGGCAAGCGGCACAGTCCTCCACTGCTCCCACTCCAACTTCAGTTCAAGGTCCTTCTCATTCCTCTCAAAGCCCCAGTAAGAACCCTCTTTCAGATAGAAAAGTAGAAACCGGGAAAAACATGACTTTCGGTTCTTTGAAAATGAGGGATTTTCTTTAGCAAGTAAGATCAAAAATCAGGGATGGAGCTTTTACTGTTCACTCAAAGAAGTCACCTTTGTTGACCTTGTTAGGGAGTTTTATCAGAATCTTATTTATGAAATGGGTCAGTAACTTCAACTGTGAAAGGGATTGATATCTGTCTGGATCCTGTCATTTTAGGGGAGATTTTACACTTACCTAGTGAAGGTTATGCATACATGGAACTCCCCGTGAAAGAAGAAGGTATAAGTGTTATACTTGGAGGAACCTACCAAGGGAATTTGAATAAACTAGAGGCCAAGATTTTACCTATAGAAATGAGAATCTTACATCAAATGGTCACAAAACTTTTCTTCCCTAGGAGTGGTAGGCACGATCTTCTGTCAGGCAGGGACATATGCATTATGTTTCACATTATCACAGAAACCCCCCTAAACCTCCCAGCACTTATGATAGAGGCCATGAGAGAGACTCTGAACAGATCTAAGGCACATTTGCCTTATGGTATGGCCCTGACTAGAGTTTTCAGGAGGTTTGGAGTTAGTTGTGAGGGGGAGGCTCCCACCAAACTGTCTCATGTTGATACCTTCAACCTACACACCTTGCATCGAATGGGGTTCACAAAAAGTGGTGGTGGTTGGATCAGGGGAGCTGAGGAAAGAACAGAAGAAAGGCAAAAGAGAGAGCAGAAGAAAGAGCTGAGGATACAGCAGGAGTCAGAGCTGAAGAAGAAGAAGGTCCATCATCTCCTGTTCATGACTTCAGGGCAGCTTCACCAGATATACAGTTCTTTCCGGATCCAGAGGCTGGCCCTTCTAAGTTTACCAGGATACCCACACCTGTGCATCAGCCAGAGAGCAGAGCACCTCCGCCAGAGTTCACACTGTCCGATTATCAGATTGAGCGGATTGCACAGCATATGGTCTCTTTGATGTCGAGTCAGATGAGCAGTACTTCATTTGTACCAGGGGCTACTTCTACTGATCAGACTTTGACTCCCCACATCTCCACAGTATATCAGATGATGGCAGATCAGTCCATGAGGATTCAGCAGCTTGAGGACACTGTACTGAGATTGACTGGCAGAGTTCTCGAGTTACAGGGGCAGGTCTTCGATTTGGCACACCCTCAGCCTCAGGAGTCTACGATTGAGGTCACTGATCTCACTGCAGAGGCCGGCAGACTCAGAGGAGCTCTTGAGGGCGGTTATGAGTTACTGAGGAAGGAGATCAGAGGATCAAGTGAGCAAGCTACTACTCAGTTCACTGCACTTCTCCAGGCTGTCTCCAGGGCACTGACTGTACTTGACTCCATCAGACTTACCCTTTCAGTTCAGTCCCTAGCTTCTCAGCGTTCTCAGCCACCCAGTTCCTCCCGTTCGCCTGCTCGTGCCAGTTCTTCCTCTCGTGCCAGAGGCAGACGGGGTCGAGGATGCATCTCAGATCCAGATCCATCTGCTCCTCATCACATTTCTGATGATTCGATCATTGACTTATCTTGATCATTTCTAGATCCTAGGTGTTAGTGTTTTGTCCTTTCTAGGATCTGTATTTTTGGGGCCATGTATTGACATGAGCTAGTTGACTTTGTATGATACTTTTTATGTTACAATCTATGTACTGAAACAATTATGGCTTTACCTTTGGAATGATGATTATCTTACTTTGGTTATATATTCTCTTTTGTGAAATATTGTCTTCTCTTTATGGTATTATCATTTTATGATTGCTGTTAATAGTTGCTTCATTAAGGGGGAGCAAACCCTACAAGAGGAGAAATTAAAGAATGCTTCAGAAAAAGGACTTAACCTTGTTTGATGATGTCAAAAAGGGGGAGAAATTAAACACAAAGAAATCCATCAAAAGCAAACACTACAAATTATGAGAAATTAATACATTGACAATTTTAAGTACAAATGCTAAATATACTGCAAATAAGTACCTTTTAAAATTACTCATACTCTGATTTGCTGTAAATCTTTGAATATGTTCTGATAGGCTTTGAAATTCCAAACCTACTCTGATATATTGAATACATTGCTCTAATACTTTGACAATTTTTTTTTACTACTCCGATACATTACTCAATTTTACTTTGATACATTGAAAAACTGTTTTTATTACTCTGATACTTTGCAAAATTTTTCTCTGATACTTTGTAAAATTGTTTTCCCTACACTAATACATTGCAGGATTTTCATTTCTCTTGCTCTGATACATCTTAAACTTAAATGATCTAATACTCTTTCCAAATCAACTATTAAATATGCTTTGGCACACATGACTAGTTTTGAGAATTGAGAAAATTTTTTTTGCTCTGATAATAAAATCAAATTTTCTGCTCTAACACCAAAACAATAATCCAATGAGCATATCTTTCAATCTTTAAGCAAATGGACAAACCATTTATGCATACAACCATTTGTATCACATGCCAAAAGAATCATACTCTTTTCAAGCATATGCACCTAAAATACAATCTGTTGAAATTCATGATTCAGAAAAATGCTTTTGTTCAAATATTTTGTCATCATCAAAAAGGGGGAGATTGTTGCTCCTAGATTGATTTTGATGACTACAAAATAGTTTGAAGGGATACAAATATTTTTTATTTGAAAAAGACCTTATGCTCTACAGGGGCAAAATCGTAATTTCATCAAAATTCTGATTTGATAGCATCATCGTGTAGAACAAATGATATGTAATCTATTGGTGAAAGTTTCATGGTTTTTGGACTTATATTTTTGGAGTTATGAAGGTTTGAAGTTCATGAGTCGACTCATGAGTCAACTCATGAAACTATGAGCTGATTGGCACGCAAAGATTAGCCATGGCACGCTGGTTTTCTGGCTTGGCACGACCTATGAGTCGACTCATGAGTCGACCCACAAGGCATGAGTCACTCATGAGTCGACTTCTGCTGTTTTGGGCCAAGAAAATCCAGAAACCAAATCTCTGGACTTTGCAACAGAGGTCGACTCATGAGTCGACCCCTGAGGCATGAGTCGACTCATGAGTCGACTCATATGATGGGATTTGCCTGTAACGGCTAGTTTTTGGCCAGATTTGGTTGCTTTTTAATGCTGCTTTTTGTGCTCTAACGGCTCTTTTTCTGCCTAGTTTGTTTTTCCTTGTCTCTTAAGGCTATAAAAGGTTTCAAAAGGTGGAAAACAAAAAAGGAGAGAGATCCAAATATCCAAGAGGCATTCAAGTGATTTGAAAAGAGAAAATCAAGAGCATTCAAGAGGGCATTCAAGTGCATTCAAGAGAAGGTTTTTCAAGCCAACTACTCAACATCATACAAGAGCTCATTTAAAAGCCTTCAAGAAGCCATCAATCAAGCTCACCAACTCCTCAAGCATTTACTTCATCTCTCATCCACTTTGAGGAAATCCAAGAGGGGCTTCTTCATTTGAGTAAAGCGTATTTATTGTTATATTCGCTCACTTAAGGAGCTATTCTTGTACTTATTTGTGCTCTAAACTGATTTTATCTTGTGAGTAATTGTTTTTGTTTTGGAGGGTTTCCAAAACAAGGAAAGGTTGATCCGAACCTGAAATCGGAGTGTATTGGGTCGCTTGTACCCGGGAAACAAGTGGACTAGCTTGGGATAGCTAGTGTCGGAGTTTCCGACGGTTGTATTCGGATTGAATACAAAGTATAGTGGATTGGAATTCCCAAGTAGGAGCTTGGGGAGTGGATGTAGGTGCAAGGTTGGCACCGAACCACTATAAATCATTGTGTTTGTGGCATGCTTTATTGTTTCTCTTTAATTCTCCATTATATCCTTGCATTCTTGTTTTAAGTAATTAATCTCAAACTAAAGTCTCTCTCCTCATTCATCAAGCTTTTGATATATAATTTTTACAAGTAATTAGTTAAGCCTAAAATTTTTAAAATCCAATTCACCCCCCCTCTTGGGTTGCATAGCTGGGCAACAGAGTTCAAACCCCTTAGCTTGAATCCTTGATACAAATAGGTTAATCAGCATAAATTACAAAGATAGACTCCGAAATCTAAGAATTATTCTCAATTTCAAAAAGCTTATCCATGTCCTAGACCAGGAAGCGCCTGTGTTATCTGCTCATCCATCCACTGATCAACAAGCTACACTTAAGAAATTGATGGATGAAGATAACAAGACAAAGTGCTATATCTTAGCATCCATGTCCAATGATCTTCAGCAATAGCATGAAGACATAAAGACTGCTAAGGAGATGCTGGTTCACTTGTAAGTGTTGTAAGGTGAACAGAGTCGCACAGCTCACTTTGAGGTCTCTCGGAGACTTTTCAGAGTGAAAATGCATGATGGGCAGTCTGTCAATGATCATTGTTTGATAATAATCAAGGATATAGAGGAGCTTCAGAAGCTTGAAATGAGCATGGATAAAGAACTACAAGTGAATTTGATCCTCCAGTCTCTTCCTAATTCATATGGACAGTTCATCATGAACTATCATATGAAAAGATCGATGCTACTTTGCCAGAGTTATTGAATATGTTGGTGACTGCAGAGGGCACCTTGAAGAGTTTAAGGGGCACAATTCTAGCTGTAGAGCGATTTTCCTCCAAAAGGAAGTCTTCTTTCAAAAAGAAGAAAAAGCTCACGAAGAAGCAAAAGAATGAAGCCAAGCCCAAAAAACAGGTTCCTAAGAAGGCCGATGACAAGAAAAAGTATTTTCATTATAACATTGAAGGCCACTGGAAAAGAAATTGTCAGACCTATCTGGCGACTGTTAAGAGAAGGAAGAAGAATGGGCCTTCTGAAGGTACATTTGAATTACTCATTATTGAAACTAATCTAATAGTTTTCTCTTCTTCTAGTTGGATTCTTGATTCTAGTTCAAGTGCTCATTTGTGCACTTCAATACAGGTCCTGAAGAAGTTAGGGAGCTGAGGGAAGGCGAGATCATTCTCCGGATCAGCAATGGAGCAAGGATTGCTACTGTGGCCGTCAAAATCTATCCTCTGCGACTACCACTAGGATTTAGTTTGCTTTTGAAAGACTGTTATTATGTACCTATAGTCAGTAAAAATTTAATTTTTATCTCTGTGCTGGTACAGGATAACTATAATTTTCATTTCAATAGAAACATATGTTTTATTTATTTTGAAAATAAACTTGTAGCATGTGCTTTCTTGATTGATGATCTTTACCAATTGTATACCAATGCAAGTGTAAACATTAACGAGCAAATAGTGAATGCCATAGGGTCTAAAAGACCTAAAGATAGGATCAGCCAAAAGTATCTGTGGCACCTTAGACTAGGTCATACTGGAGAAGACCGACTCAACAAACTGGAGAAAGATAGTCTTCTTGGACCATTGACTTTTGAATCTTATCCAGTCTGTGAATCGTGTCTTCAAGAAAAAATAGCCAAGCTGCCTTTTGTGGGACAAAGAAAAAGGGCCATTGAGATATTAGCCCTGGTACATACTAATGTGTGTGGTCCATTCGATGTACAAGCTAGGGATGGCTATATCTACTTTATAACTTTTATCGATAATTTTTCACTGTATGAGTTTGTGTATTTGATGCACCGAAAGTCTGAAGTCTTTGAAAAGTTCATAGAAGCTAGACATGAAGTAGAAAAATAGATCCAAAAATTCATAAAGATTCTTCGATCAGATCGAGGAGAGGAATATCTTAGTGGAGAATTTTGGATCTATCTCAAAGATAATAGCATAGTCTCATAGTGGACACTTTTAGAGACATCTCAACTCAATAGACTATCCGAAAGGAGGAATCTGATCCTATTAGATATGGTTTGGTCCATAATGAGCTTCACAGATCTTTCTGACTTCCTCTAAGAACATGCTTTGCTTATTGTGATTCATTTTTTAAATTGAATTTCCTCTAAATCTATTCCTACCACACCATATGAATTATGGTATGGTAAGAAACTAACTCTTGGGTATCTCAAGATTTGGAGATATTCAGCCCATGTCAAGTGACAGCAAGCGGACAAGTTAGAGGCTAGATCTTTTAGGGCTCATTTTATAGGATATCCTAAGAAAACCATGGGATACTACTTCTATCTTCCTGATGATCACAATGTGATTATGAGCTGTCATGCCGTATTCTTGAAAAAGGAGTTTATCCAAGATAGAGATAGTGGAAGGAAGATTGAGCTCAAAGAAAAAATCTCTGAAGAGCATCAAGTCCAAGAATCTGAACCCAGTAATGAGCCAGTAGATGTGAAACCTCCTCTACCTTATAGATCAAGTAGAGTCTCTCATCCTCCTGAAAGATACTTAGGTATTCTTACAGAGGATTTAGAGAAAGCATTCCTTATGAGAGATAGGGACATTAGAAATGATCCCAAAATCTATCATGAGGCAATACTAGATATAGACTCCGAGAAATGGATGGAAGCGATAAAGTCAGAAATTGACTCCATGCATTCCAAGCAGATTTAGTCCTTAATAGATACATCTAAAGGTATTATACCTATTGGGCATAAATGAATTTACAAAAGGAAGATTAGGTCAGATGGTAAGGTGGAGACCTATAAGGCAAGGCTAGTCGTGAAAGATTATAGTCAATGTGAAGGCATCAACTATCATGAAATTTTTTTATCCGTAGCCATACTAAAATCCATCCGTACTCTGCTTGCCATAGCGGTATTTCATTATTACAAAATTTGACAGATGGATATGAAAACTGCCTTCCTAAATGGATATTTGAGGAAGATATCTATATGGAGCAGTCTCTGGGTTTTATATCCAGTGATAGTGATCATAAGGTCTGCAAACTACAAAAATCCATACATGGACTTAAGCAAGCATCTCAGAGTTGGAACACTCGCTTCAATGGTGTAACCAAAATATTTGATTTCATTAAAAATGAGGAGAAGCCATATGTGCACAAAAAGATCAATGGGAGCACTGTCACATTCTTCGTATTGTATGTAGATGACATCCTCTTGATTGAAAATGATATTTCCATACTGACGTCGGTCAAAGTATAGTTGTCGAAAGAGTTCACCATGAAAGACCTAAGAGAAGCTTCCTATATTCTTGGTATAAAGGTCTATAGGGATAGATCTAAGAGAATGATAGGACTCTCACAGCATATGTACATAGAGAAGATCTTGAATGTTGAGTTTCAGCCATGCAATGGAAAGTAATTTTTAAAAAATTTAAAACAAACAAATCAATAGCTTTATCAAATAAAACTATGAGCTGAACCCAAAATCCTAGTAGAATCACTTTGTCGATCACGATCAAAGCAAATTCAAGCATGCAAAGAAATAGAAAATTATACTTTAACCAATATAAAAAAGTGGCATATTGATGTTTCCCACAAGTCCCCAAGGTAGAAGTCTTTCAACAATGATCCACATGGAAGTTAGCCAAAGTCCTTCCCAATCGGTGCGCTGCCGCAGCCTTGTCTTCTCAAAAATACTGCCGGCTTCAAACTTACGTCATGATCACACCAAAGCCTAGTAGCTTCGATCTCACCACCAGAATGACACCAAGAAGGTACTCTTTAGATGTCACACAATCTAAGATTTAATTTTTAGCTCCAACATATGAAAAAATCAAATCCTAGGGCACTCAAGCAACACTTGCTGAAAATCTCACCACCCTTGTAGCAAATTTTGCCACTCAAAATTCTATCTTCTTTCTCAAAAATTTTTTAGAATTTTTATATGTTTACCACATCCCTCCTCTTAGTTTCAGTCAATAATCACTGCAAGAAGCCATGTGGGATGTCCCCTATAAATAGGGAACTAGGGGATGTCTCATGGGATGAAAGGGTACCAACCTTTGGCGCTCCAACTTCCCATGCACCAAATAAATTCACCAAGTAAATTTTTGACAATAAAACTAATTAGAGTAGAAGGACTCTTAGTCTTCTACATGTCATAAAAACTTCAATAAATTTTGGTGACAAAATATGAGATTTCTGATCGGAAATTTAAGGCAATGCGTGTTAGTTAAGAACCTTTTTTAAGAAGGACTCTTTACTTCACATGCCAAAATAAGGGAGGCGGCATTTATTTTTGTGCATGGGTTCTAGTGGGTGCAGAAGACTCCTTCCCCACTTAAAATTCTTTCAAGTTGGATAAGGATCCAATCAAAATTGATCCAATCCCATTAGGTCAAAGCCAACTAGTCTAGGTTAGCTCAAACAATTTAATCTAAACCAATTTGGAAACTTGAGTTAATACAATATACTAGCATATCAAATTAACCCATAAAATTTATATTAAACTCTAATTAGATCAAACTAAAACCAAATCTCAAAGTGTGTGACCCATTGGGTTTCAAATCTAGCCAGCAGTGGATCAAGACTTTCAATGTAACCCTAATTCAATGAGATTAGGTTACTCGAAGAGTCCCAATCAACTTGGACTCTTCCAAATTGACTCCAGAATTAAACTCTTTTAATTTTGATAAATCTACAAGTCAAGATTGATATCTAGCAATGTGTCATGACTATCTGAAAGATTTAAAATTTTGATGAAAAATTATCAAAATATCCTTTAGTGGTAAGTTTCCATGTAATTCAATCCTTCAGTCAAATAATATTTCAGATGAGTTGTAGGCATGCAAATATGTCAAACCCAATCACTTATCATTATGTATCTCAATCAGAAGGTGGTGATTCAGTTGATGATACATTAAAATTTTTTTTCTAATTATCATCCTGCCTTGGTCAAAGACTTTCATAATCACCATCCTATGAGATCACATAAGATGTTTGTTCTCATTATTAGGAGTGACTGATCTCTTATTGATCACTCAGAACTTTTATGCACTCTTCACCATATCCAGAACACCCCACACAAGGATCAAAAAACTAAGTTAGATAGTGAACCAAAATATGAATCCAAATACACAAGGTACTATGGTGACCTCAGGTCTAAGGATCACATACACAACTCTCACTAGAGAAACATCAGTTGACATGTAAATAAGACTCCATCTGATATTCTCTCATAGATCAATTCAGTCAACTCATTCTCTAATGAGCACCCATATCTTTGTATTAGTGTCACCATATAAGTGATTGTGAGATCAACCTGTAGGAACCAGATCTAGGGTTTCAGGGTTAGATCTTGAAAAAGAGGGTTAGATCTTGAAATTTTTTCAAGATCATACAGCGGAAGACTAAAATAAATCAAAATTTATTTTTTAAGATCAAAAAATTCTTAGATCTAAGATCCTATTACATGATTATTATATGGTATTAAATCAGAAATTAAAATATATAAATATAGCATGAACTACATGTTGATCATATCAACATGTTTCTATACTACATCTAATGTATGTATTAAACAATAGATCAGATCTATTACCTTGCAAGTTAGACATTCTAACCTTGCTGATCTGGGCTTGAGGATGATGTTGCAAGCCGCACATGTGTCCGGCCTCTAGGAGTCATCCACACGAGCCCACGAATCTCGATCAGAAGTCCTGCTTCAGGAAATCAGCACAGTATGCTAGTACTGCGCTGATCCTTCTTTGATGGTTGATCAGGTGCCTCCTTCTTCTTGATTTGGACTCATCCAAAGATGGAAATAAAAGGAGGAGTTTCAGATCTGAGACACTCTCATGAAACTCAAGATGGAGGGAGGAAAGATATGTAAACAAAAACCCAAGAAGAAGACCCTCTTCTTCTTCACGTTTTTCTCTCTAGACACCCAAACTTGCATCTTTTATATCTCTACGACCCAAAGGTATTTCTCTCTGATTTTTGGATGGCCAAAGGTCACTCAAATTTCTAATTTCTCCTAAAATTTCATAAAGAAACTCATCTTATATAGAGAGGTATGATAGAGTCCTTGTCTAGGTCAAACACCTAGTCAAGGCTTATCCAAACATGGCAAGTTAAGGGACGCCCAACTCTTGAGCACCTCCTTCATATTTTCATGTATGGATCACTAGAAAAGGGTGCACAATGTATACCCTAAAAGCCATAAAAATTCCAAAAAAAATTTGGATAAATTTGGTGCAAAATTGAAAGAGTTTTGGATTTCTAAAACTCTATCTCATAGAATTCGAAATCCAAACTTATTCCTTTTAGATTTGATCCAAACCACCTTCCATGTAAGAAAGAAGAGAGGAGACCTTTTGTGAACGTGAGAGAGATCTGAGAGAGGGATTTTGTCACACAAAATAAGTGGAGATTGGCATTGAATAAGAGAGAGGGCGTGGAGAAGGATTATGTGGCGCAAGGTGGAATCCTAGTCTTACTAGGATTCTGTCTTATGACTTGTTTTAATTTGGTTTCCCAAACCAAATCAAATCAAAATTAGATCAACCCAATTAAAATAGGTCTTAACCCAATTAAGAACCTAATTTAATCAGATTAAATTAGATTTAAATCTGATTTAATTTTTTAATCAAATTAGAAATTAGATTGACCCAAGTCCTAGTTGAACTAGGACTAGTTTTTTCTTGCACTTGGCTTATCCAATAAACTAATTGGACTTGATCCAATCAAGCCCAAACTAAATCTAATTAAATCATATTTAATTAGACTTAATCTCAGCCTATTGGATTAATCAAATTAAGCCAATCAGCAATCAATTGCTAATCGATCCTCCTGCAACACTTGCACTAGGTTAAATGTCAATCGTATTGATCATTTAACCCTAGAATGATTCTTAATCGTTGATCAACCATCTGATCGGATCATGAGCTCTAATGTGTGTGACCTCATAGGTCCGAACCTAAGCCGGTAGCATAGGAACAAATTCTTATACCAATCGAAGTGACCATCTAGCAATGGTACCCGACGACCGGATAGGTCGAATGTGTAGAACAACATCCTTAGAACCCATGCGGATATAGTTTTCATATAATTCATCCCCTTGACCAAAATGATCATAGGACACCCCAGAGCTCAACTGTCAACTCTGATCAGGTTGTCCACATTGTATTTCAAAATATCAAATCCATCTGATGGATTACCCTGGCCAAGGTTTTGCTAAATTGAAATACAGCGACTCATTCTTCTCCAACTCTTGGAGTGGTCAATCCCATCTCGATCACACTCTGACTTTGCAAGTACTTGACTGTGCCCAGAAGCCTTCCGTCTCTGAATTAAAAATTCAGTTAGTCCAGTACCAAAGCACAGTGAGTTGCTTGCAAGTCACTGAGGCGATCTCAAGTCTAAGGGACACTTATACCTATATCCCATCAGAGACATTCTCGACAGCAGAATGCTCTGGAGTTGGTCACGTTCAATGACGATATACCCTTACATCTCACCTGTATGCCATACCAGTGTCTCCACACTCCTTGGTTAAGAGGACAACCAACCCATATGGCCTACAGCGACCTATGCTCGATAGAAGCTGTTGTCCTTATTAACAGCCTATCATTTGGTCGTGAACAGTTTTAAGGACTAATCGATAAATCCTCTCTTTATCGAATCTAAATAGTCCTAAGGACTTCATCATAACAACGGAGTTCATTAGAAGATGAAAGCTTATGATGAAAATGCCAAATATATTTTATTTATTAACAAATCAATTACAATACTTGGTTGCTCAACCGTTAACAGCTTGACGATTGACTTTTTGGGACACATTTTCCAACAACTCCCACTTGTCCTAAAGCCACTCGGCACAGTGTCTAATACCCATCTTCGACTTGTGGTTGTCGAACTCCTTATTGCCAGGGCTTTAGTGAAGGGGTCGGCTAGGTTCTCTTTTCCGTCGATCTTCTGAAGGTCGACGTCACCTCGATCCACGATCTCCCAAACCAAGTGGAAGCGGTGCAAGATGTGCTTCGTCCGCTGATGTGCTTTGGGTTCCTTCGCCTGAGCTATGGCACCAGTGCTGTCGCAATAGAGCAGGATCGGACCATCGAGGGAGGGTGCTGCTCCGAGCTTGTTGATGAATTTCCTCAGCCACACAGCTTCCTTCGCGGCATCTGATGCTGCGATATACTCCACTTCACAAACAGAGTCTGCCACAGTATGCTGCTTGGAACTCTTCCAGCAGATGGCTCCACCATTCAAAGTAAAGATATAACCCGACACGCTCCTGCTGTCATCATGGTCAGATTGGAAGCTGGAGTCTGTGAACCCCACAAGTTTCAGATCTGACTCGCTATAAACCAACCATTGGTCCTTAGTATTTCTCAAATATTTAAGGATGGCTTTAACCACTTTCCAGTGATCTTCTCCAGATCAGATTGGTATCTACTCACTACTCCTAGTGAGTATGCCACATTTAGTCTTGTACATGTCATGGCGTACATGATAGAACCCACGGCTGAAGCATATGGGACTCTACTCAAATGCTCTCTCTCTTCAGGAGTTGTCGGATAATCCTTCTTAGAGAGAGAAATTCCATGGCCTATCGGTAGATAGCCCTTCTTGGAATTCTCCATGCTGAACCTCTTCAGCACAGTGTCTATGTACATGGACTGGGATAACCCAAGCATCCTTTTAGATCTATCCCTATAGATCTTCATCCCTAGGATATAGGATGCTTCACCCAAGTCCTTCATGGAGAACTGTGATGACAACCAAACTTTTATTCTCTGTAGTGCGGGGATGTCATTCCCGATTAAGAGAATGTCATCCACGTACAAGATAAGGAATACCACAACTGGACCATTTGCCCATTTATAGATGCAGGGCTCTTCTCCATTCTTAATGAAGCCATACGTTTTGATCACCTTATCAAAACACATGTTCCAACTCCGAGAAGCTTGCTTCAGTCCATAAATGGATCTCTGAAGCTTGCACACCTTGGACTCATCTGTGGATGCAAACCCTTCAGGTTGTATCATATACACCTCTTCAGTCAGCTCTCCATTCAGGAAAGCTGTCTTTACATCCATCTGCAGATCTCATAATCCAGATGGGCAGCTATTGCAAGCATTATCCGAATAGATTTGAGCATTGTCACAGGAGAAAACATCTCGTCATAGTCAATACCATAACGTTGACGATACCCCTTGGCAACCAGACGGCTTTATAGGTCTCCACCTTTCCGTCTGTGCCCCTCTTCCTTTTGAAGACCCATTTACACCCAATGGGTTTAACCCCTTCAGGTGGGTCAACCAATGTCCATACATCGTTGACCTTCATGGACTCCATTTCGGATTTCATGGCTTCAAGCCATTTCTCGGAATCAGGTCTCGCATAGCATCCATATAGGTGATCGGATCCTCATTATTCTCATCAAGTTCGATGGGATCACCGTCCCGGACCAAGAAACCATAGTATCTGTCCGGCTGATGCGGTACTCTACTGGATCGCCTTAATGGTACAGGTATATTGGGCTCCGGATCTGATCTAATCATATCCGACTCAGGTTCAGCTATTGGTGTCGGTCCTTCTACCTGTTGAACTTCATCAAGTTCAACCTTAGAGGCAACGGTTCCTTCACCAAGGAACTCCTTTTCTAAAAAGATTGCCTTAAGGCTGACGAACACCTTTTGTTCATCAGCATGGTAGAAAAAATATCCTTTTGTCTCTTTGGGGTACCCTATGAATGAGCATTTGTCAGACCTAGGTCCAAGTTTGTCTGTGACTAATCGTTTGACATAGGCCGGGCACCCCCAGACCCTAAGGTTGAAAGTACCGGCTTACGCCCTGTCCATATCTCATATGGAGTCTTAATTACAGACTTACTTGGAATCCTATTTAACAGATAACAGGCCGATTCGAGTGCATATCCCCAGAAGGATATCAGCAAGCTAGCAAAAACCCATCATGGATCGGACCATATCTAACAAAGTCGATTCCTCCTTTCAAACACACCATTATGCTGTGGTGTTCCTGGAGGAGTCCATTGGGAGAGAATCCCATTCTCTCCTAGATATGTGAGAAACTCACTAGAAAGGTATTCTCCTCCTCGATCAGATCGAAGAGTTTTAATACTCTTCTTAGTTTATTTTTTTACTTCACTTCAGAATCGTTTGAACATTTCATATGAATCTGACTTATGTTTCATCAGATAGACATATCCATATTGGGATAGGTCATCCGTGAAAGTTATGAAGTAGAAATATCCACCTCTAGCATCGGTGCTCATGGGCCCACATACATCAGTATGTACTAGGCTCAAGAGCTCAGTAGTTCTCTCACCTTTTCCAGTAAAAGGTGACTTGATCATTTTACCAAGAAGACAGGACTCACAGGTTGGAAGTGATTCACAATCACTAACTTCGAGGATTCCCTCTTGAGTCAACCTGTTTATTCTGTTCTTGTTTATATGACCTAGCCTACAGTGCCATAAGTAGATATCTGACACACTATCTAATCTAGGGTGCTTGCCAGTAGAATAGACTCTTATAAGGCTTGACCTTTTTGGTCTGGCTCTGCACTGATGTCCTAGCCTGAACTTGCACCTTCTTTACTTTCTTCTTCTTGTTCTTCTTCCCTTTCTTAAAAGGTCGAGAACCAGAAGACGAACCTCCCACTAAATTCACCGACTCCTTGTGAAGTTGGTGATCCTTCTCAAAGTTCTGAAGCAACCCCAGTAACCGTGGTAGTTCTCTTCAGGCTTTGTCATTCTATAATGAGTGAGGAATGGGAGATAAGACTTGGACAGCGAGTTCAGTATTGCATCTTTCCCAAGCTGCTCATGCAAGGAAAAGTCAAGCTTGCTCAATCATTCCAGAGCTTGCTCAATCATTCCATCAGCTTGATCATGTACAATACATGATCAGTGACAGAGGCACCATCCCGCATTTTGGCGTTGAAGATGGCACAACTAGTCTTGTGCCTCTCCACTCATCGAGTGTGCCAAAGGCATCCTCCAACACTTGAAGCTTGTCCTTTGGCTGAGCCGTCTCGAATCTGCGACTGAACTCGTCGCTCAAGATAGCCAGCATGATACAGCGCACCGTGGTCCGATCACTGAGCCACTTCTGGTAAGTATCTCTGATTGTTCCACATGCATTGACAGCTGGCTCCTCAGGTGCAGGATCTATTATCACATATAGGATCCGTTCATGCTCCAGGACTATCTTCAACTTTTGGTACCAGCTACCGAAGTTGGATCCCACCAACTTATCATTGTCCAACAATGATCAGAGCGATAGGGAAGTGGCCATATTTGCACAAAGGAGAACCATAACCTAATTAGTAATTGATTCATTAAACCTAAAGATTTGGACTTTAATCAAAAGGTTTCTCCCACTATTTTATTCGAATTGGTAGCCTCTACCTCCAACTCGAAGAATTATCCTAATTCCTTAGCGGGTACTAGAATCCACTTAGACTGCACACAAGCCCAACTTTGGTTGGTCAACCCATGTACATCTAAGGGTAGGTTCATAACCAATTATTTCTCTAAACAATTTCTAGTAATTTTAATTTTGCCCCAGAAACCTAATCAGTAGGCTTTGGCCTCCACTGTAAGGATCCGGTTAGGTCCAACCATTAACATGATCATACTTGGTGTATCTAACCAACGAATGATTAATCCCAACTTTGGTTGGCTCACCTAACCACCATTAGAGAGACACTTCCAAGTCATCATATGATGAGTGATAATTCCATTAGTCAACAAGCACCAGGCCTTTGGGTCTGCAATGATTATTGAGTTAATGGACTCATTATCAAACACCTTAATAGGAGGCTATGACTCAGTTATCTTCATAACTTTTCATTTTAAGGACCTAATAATTTTAAGGATTTAAATAATTTAGAGGATGAGGTCAGATGAACCAGCTTATCATGATCCTCCCACTGGCTTCACCAAGTCAGCTTAAGGGAGACCAGGGCTGGTCTAGGAGCACCTAAATCAGTCACACTGATTTACCTAGCCGACATGGGTCTGCTCGAATAGTCAAGTGATCCGATCAAAACATAATTTCACCAAGAGGCCAGGTAAGTTCGATCAGTGGGAGGGTCTGCCAAAGCTTGCCTTAGACACCATCAGAAATGGCCAGGTAAGCAGGCTCCCAATTAAAAACCACCGGTCTGGTTTACCTTAGACACCAACTGGTTTAATTAGTTTCGATTAGATCAACCTAACAGTTCGTGCTAGACCGCTTAGCCAAGAATCAAGTCCATTTGGTTCTCGTTAAAGACATGGACTTGACCAACTACAACTATTGTAATTGATCTAGAGAATCCTTGACCTAATCTAAGACAACAATTGATTAGATTTAGTCAATTCTCTAATTAAGTCCATCTTTAATCTAACCATAGGTCTAACCCAATTAATGGACCTAATTCCCACTAACCCATTAACCCAATGTGTTATGATTTGTGTCTTAGGTTCTTCAATTCACAATCCTAGAACCTAATCAAACAACTTCTTAATTCTTAATTAAGTTTTGGGCTGAGGGTTGGGTTCGGCTTTTCAAAAAATAATTTTCATATTTGTAAAATAATTTTACAATATGATTCTACCAATCATATTGCATGTTTGATTCATAATCAAGATGCAAGTGAAATAAACATGAAACTACTTTAGATCTAATCTAAACAGGTTCATGTAATTGAAATAATTTCAACTTTAAACAATTTCTTTGCACAAAAATTATTAACAAAGAGATTTTATTTCAGATTTAAACATATTTTAAATCTAATAAATCATAAATTTAATCTAGATCATATCTAATAAATTTATGATTAAAGATAGATCTACACAAACTAGGACAACCTTTGCACTGTAAGGGGTAAACCTTACAGCAGGACAACCTTGCAGTTTGTGATTGATCTAAAATTTTAATTTCAGATTTAATAATCAGATTATAAATTAGATCTAATCTAAAAAATAATCTAAGCATGTATAAATAATCATGTAATAAAGAACCTAGGCTCTGATACCAATTGTAGGAACCAGATCTAGGGTTTCAGGGTTAGATCTTGAAAAAGAGGGTTAGATCTTAAATTTTTTCAAGATTATACAGTGAAAGACTAAAATAAATCAAAATTTATTTTCTAAGATCAAAAAATCCTTAGATCTAAGATCCTATTACATGATTATTACATGGTATTAAATCAGAAATTAAAATATATAAATATAGCATGAACTACATGTTGATCATATCAACATGTTTCTATACTATATCTAATGTATGTATTAAACAATAGATCAGATCTATTACCTTGCAAGTTAGATATTCTAACCTTGCTGATCTGGGCTTGAGGATGATGTTGCAAGCCGCACACGCATCCGGCCTCTAGGAGTCGTCCACACGAGCCCACGAATCTCGATCAGAAGTCCTGCTTCAGGAAATCAGCACAGTATGCTAGTACTGCGCTGATCCTTCTTTGATGGTTGATCAGGTGCCTCCTTCTTCTTGATTTGGACTCATCCAAAGATGGAAAGTAAAAGGATGAGTTTCAGATCTGAGACACTCTCAGGAAACTCAAGATGGAGGGAGGAAAGATATGTAAACAAAAACCCAAGAAGAAGACCCTCTTCTTCTTCACGTTTTTCTCTCTAGACACCCAAACTTGCATCTTTTGTATCTCCACGACCCAAAGGTATTTATCTTTGATTTTGGATAGCACAAAGGTCTCTCCCAATTTTCTAAGTCAAAACACCTAGTCAAGGCTTATCCAAACATGGCAAGTTAAGGGATGCCCAACTCTTGAGCACCTCCTTCATATTTTGTACATGAATCACTAGAAAAGGGTGCACAATGTATACCCTAAAATCCACAAAAATTCCAAAAAAATTTGGATAAATTCGGTGCAAAATTGAAAGAGTTTTGGATTTCTAAAACTCTATCTCATAGAATTCGAAATCCAAACTTATTCCTTTTAGATTTGATCCAAACCACCTTCCATGTAAGAAAGAAGAGAGGAGACCTTTTGTGAACGTGAGAGAGATCTGAGAGAGGGCTTTTGTCGCACAAAATAAGTGGAGATTGGCGTTGAATAAGAGAGAGGGCGTGGAGAAGGATTATGTGGCGCAAGGTGGAATCCTAGTCTTACTAGGATTCTGTCTTATGACTTGTTTTAATTTGGTTTCCAAACCAAATCAAATCAAAATTAGATCAACCCAATTAAAATAGATCTTAACCCAATTAAAAACCTAATTTAATCAAATTAAATTAGATTTAAATCTGATTTAATTTTCTAATCAAATTAGAAATTAGATTGACCCAAGTCCTAGTTAAACTAGGACTAGTTTTTCTTGCACTTGGCTTATCCAATAAACCAATTGGACTTGATCCAATCAAGCCCAAACTAAATCTAATTAAATCATATTTAATTAGACTTAATCTCAACCCATTGGCTTAATCAAATTAAGCCAATCAGCAATCGAATTGCTAATCGATCCTCCTGCAACACTTGCACTGGGTTAAATGTCAATCGTATTGATCATTTAACCCTAGAATGATTCTTAATCGTTGATCAACCATCTGATCG